>NC_046312.1:102932313-102969813 GCF_009819535.1 Lacerta agilis
AATAATCTTAAGAACTGGCTGTTGCTCTTGGACACTTGTAGGATGCTGCAGCGGTCTTTATTTGTTTATCTGTTTAGAGCAACGGAGAATGTTAATTGTGGCTTACCCTGTGTAGTGTAACAAGCACTTTTTACTAATCCAGCACTGTAAAAATTAAAATAATAAAATCTTCCCCCTCCCCTCCCCCCAACCTCCCCCCCCCTCTTCTTGCTCTTCGATACAACAATTCTAGACAGTCAGGGTACTGTATTCGTTGGGCTAAGGCTGGGCTGTTAGCTAAATTAAGCCATTGTGACTCAAAATCCTCCTTTAATAAGGTTCATGCTGTCTACAACTTCATCATTTTCTGCTGAATGATAATTACTTTATTCAATCATGTTCAAGGTTTTAGTGAAAGCTAGCATTGATTGATTAACTTCAATTACCATGCTTACATTTGCATAGATAAAAACTGCTTTTCAATTTGTGAGTGGCACGCCAGTGGAAACCCTGCGCTGATATTTGCATTTCAATGTGAACAGTGAAGAATAAAGGTGGGAGAGAGGTCTGATCAGTGCTAAGCCCTTTCTGCTTCAGTGCTTAAGCAGTTTTTTCCCATAAACACTCTTGTTATGATGTTAGTTTGTTCAATCCAGTCTGAGGGTAACCGATGGAGCCTCCTGTTTGACAAGCGTGCATGACAATCGTAACCGTGCGGACTGGGAAATCCGAAAAGTCAAGACTTTTCGACAGAAGCTAGGCTGTGCACCATGCAAATTAAACAGACAAAATTCTCCCTGCGACTACAATGGGAGTGCAGAGTGCCCCTCCGGTGCTTTGAAAAGCAGCCTTGTCAGCTATTGATTTAGACTCCAAATTTCGACTTTGCTCTTTCCGTGGAGGGAGCCTGTTGTGACTCAGCGAATTGAAACAACAACAACAACAAACTTGCCTGCTGCCTGCCTCTCTGTTGCCAGTTGCACCAGGGCAAAAGTCCCAAGGAGCAAATGAGCAACTTGTAACATGATCACGCTTTAGAAAAAGACCCTCCCCCCCCCCCGTCTCAATATGCTGCCGTTTTTATTCAGCCGGCTCAATACTAGCCGCACTTTCTTTGGTGCAAAGTGGAGGCGTTCTTAGGAGTTGGTGGTTTGATGAACCCTTCAAAAGTTGCAGAGCAGGAGAGGACTATCCCAAATTTCCAAGTTCAGGGCTTATATCAGGCATAGGCAAACTCGGCCCTCCAGATGTTTTGGGACTACAACTTCCATCATCCCTAGCTAACAGGACCAGTGGTCAGGGATGATGGGAATTGTAGTCTCAAAACAACTGGAGGGCCGAGTTTGCCTATGCCTGGCTTATATCCTTATATCCTGACCTCCTTATACCATGTTTTCCCCACCCTGCACCATTTCAGCAGTTGGTGCTGAAAAACATGGGGAAGCCCTCAAACGAATGGCACCAGAGTGCGGACTACGATGTCCTCCATGCTGTGGAGGAAGAAGGCGAGAACTCGACATGGGGCTGCCATTTTCCGCCATATGTTTCTTATGGCAGAGCACAGAAGGAGCGTCTCCACTCCCATCGTTCAACCCGCACACTGAGGTCCACCTCTGAGGGTCTTCTGGCGGTTCCCTCACTGGGAGAAGTGAAGTTACAGGGAACCAGGCAGAGGGCCTTCTCAGTAGTGGTGCCCTTGCTGTGGAACGCCCTCCCATAAGAACTACACAACTTTTAGAAGACATCTGAAGGCAGCCCTGTATTGGGAAGTTTTAAATGTTTTATTATGATTTTATATGTGTTGGAAGCAATTCAGCCAGATGCACAGGGTATAAATATTCTCCTCCTCCTCCTCCTCATCATCATCATCTTTGGCCTATGACATCTTCCTGGTTCAAAATTTGGCCCCTTCAGTTTAAAGGTGATTGGGAACAAATGCTCAGACAATACCCTGCTAGAGAATTTAGGAACTTGTGGCTGACAATCATACATTTGGCAGAGCAGAGGAAATGCCTTGTACTGAGTCAGACACTGGCCAGCTGAGACTACCCTGGGCTTCTGGCACTATTTTGTCCCAGCCCTATGTGGATCTTCTGCATTCAAGGTAAATTTCCTGTTACTGAGTTACAGCCCTGGTCTGATTTGGAATAAGTCGACTCATCCTATTGCCCTTTTAAAGTGCCAACAAACGTTTTTATTGGGCGCCTGAATATCGAAGCATCAAGGAATGGAAGCGAGCAATGCAAATCCAAACACGAAATTCCACAGGGAATGAAAAAGAAGTACCAGCCTCCTACTAAGGGGGTTAAAACAGTTTTCAGATGCTGCTGTTTGAATTCCCCGATGGCGTTATTGAAAGCCCCATGGCTCTCAAAGCTGTTCTGCTTGGAAGTCTGCCAGGGGTTGGATTGATCTAGTGTCAAGGCTTGCCATAGAATCTACTGTAAGCTATCAGTAACCATTTCCGGCATCCATGAACGGAAGCGCCACCTGTGTGTATTTAATGCTGAGTCCCCTATATGCACAGGGTGGCACTAGCTTTGAATCCATAACATTTGCAGGTAGAGTTCACCTGCTTATCTGCTACATCGGGATGGTCAAAAATCCAAAACTCACCCTTTCATACCATGAAGGCATTGCATGAAATGATATGCTGCTTTTTTGCGCTGCACAGAATAATGCTTCACCCAATTCTATGCACAGCATTTTGAGTTTGGTAGAGTGGTCTTGTTTTGAGATGCACAACTTTTTAGGCATACGAGGAAGGCTTTTGTAATAGTCTTTCATCTCATTCTTGTTTTCCTGAATTTTGGGGAGATGCAGCCAAGAGAAATTGAGTACAGGATATACCATGGATTTGAGTAAGCAGGGAAGTCATCCTTGGTAAAGTTTAGCAGGTGAACATTTTCAAAGTGTCCCCTTTGGCATAAGAGCATGTGATAGTCATGGTTAGTGTGTTGGACTCAGGCCTGGGAGACCAGGATTCAAATCCCCACTCAGTCATTAAACCTTCAGGATGACTTCCGTTCACTCACTGTCTCTCTAGCCACAGGGTTTCTGAGCTGCCCATGCCATCCATCTGAATCTAATAGAACGAGGGATGCAGGGGCTCATTTATTTGACCTGCACCAGAACCAGGGGCAACCCCCCAAACCAGTTAGGGAGACAGCTTGCCGTAGTTTCTAGCACCTCTGCAGATGGTGAGCACGACTGCTGGCATCTTTTCAGGGCTTCCCCGAGTTGCCCAGCAAATTACTATAACAACTTCATCATGAGCTCCGGCACCTATTTTTCTTGGGGAAAAGCACTGGTTACAATGCCTGCTGTGGCTGCAGAGACGGAGATGTGAGAGACATGTTTCTGTCTCCTGTGTTGTTTTTGCTGCGTTTGCAGCACCGAAGAGAGCCAGTGTGGTGTAGTGGTTAAGAGTGGTAGACTCGTAATCTGGGGAACCGGGTTCGTGTCTCTGCTCCTCCACATGCAGCTGCTGGGTGACCTTGGGCAAGTCACACTTCTCTGAAGTCTCTCAGCCCCACTCACCTCACAGAGTGTTTGTTGTGGGGGAGGAAGGGAAAGGAGAATGTTAGCCGCTTTGAGACTCCTTCGAGGAGTGAAAAGCGGGATATCAAATCCAAACTCTTCTTCTTCTTCTTCTCTCGGGCACCAGCCTAGGCAGTGTGTATGGAGGTCCTGGGTTGCCCAGATGACAAGACCCCTCCCCCTCTTGGCCTGAATGTTGTGGTCCAAAGGAAAGGAAATCAACACAACCCTCGGTGAATGGCACACAGTAACTCCCCACCCCACCCCGGTTGGTTTCTTCAGAGCCTCTAGTCATGCTTTTTCCTGTGACAAAAAAACTGTAGTAATCCAAAATGCTACTTAATAATACTTCTGTGTTCAGAGCTCAAAAAGAAGAAGAAGGAAGTGTTATCACGCTATTTTCTTCAGTCATTGTGTATTTAAGAAAGTAGGATGCATTGCAAAAATAAAATTAATCGGTCTTTCTGCCCCAAATGTCCCAAAACAAGGATGATTGCGACAATGCCAAAAGGAAACTCCTGCTGTGAATAAATTGGATCATTTTAAAAATGATGTTCAGATGACAAATCTGTATATCTTCCAGGGTTACTTTGCTATTCGCACTGGAACCTACACACTGTGTTATGAGAGAGAGTACAGATGGCAGCAAGTTGTGTCTATGCAGGAATTTTTGTCCATCTCAAAAAATATTCCTTTAAAATTACTCAAGACAGATGGAAAGACAAATCTGTCTTAAGATATTTAATCCCAATATATAACTGTTCAGATGACTTACAACAATAGGAAATCGCCAGTTTGTTTTCTAAACCCTCCTGCAATGTTTGCCATAAGAACACAAATTATGTGTACGTTTTAATGCCTCTATGCTTCATAATTATGCATGGTTGTGTGCTGTTATAATTGACATAAAATATAAAACAGGTCAAAGAGCAGCTATTAAAACTATTTTTCATTTTGCTTTCTGACAGCCAGCAACATCGCAGGCTAGTGCATTTAATAGGGCCTTGTGCAGAATGCAAAGATAGTTATATAATTTCATCCATATTAAAGCCTCCAGAACTTGCAACCTAATTATTTCCTACACGATACTGTTGTAAAGTATATTACTTTATTTGGAATGGGTCCATTTTGAGATTAAATAATCGAAGTACATTAAATTAGCATGGCTAGAGCAATCATAAAACTTACTTTTCTTCTACTTAGTCAAAAAATAATGGTAGAAATGGGCTTATCCAATCTGCTTGTTTTAATTACTGAAGTATATTTTCAACCAGAAGGCAAATTGAATACTGTATCAGAGCAAAATGAAAATAGGTAATTTACCTGCTAAGAGAAGTGCTAGTCTTGTAAAGAAAAGAAAAAGCTGGAAGAAAGCTGAATTTGCCTCTTGTTCCTGTTTCGCCATGTTTGGCCTAGTTTGATACAGTATAGGGCACTTTGCTATATGGTCAACATGGGTTCTACATCAATGAGAAAATTGGGTCTTTCCAGGTATGTTTTTATGCATTTGATGACCCTGGAGGAAGATGGAACGCACACCCCTGTGAAGGAGCTGCTCTTGAGAGAAGAAGAGCCTCATAACATTTTACTTGATCATTTACCCCCCCCCTCCCCCAGTTTAATAAAAGCCATCAGAACACCCACCTCACAGAAGCCTCACCTGGTGTGTGATGAACAAAAGCAAATTTAGCAGAAAAGTAAGAGTGAGCACAAGTTCACAAATAGCAAGATTGGTAGCTAAACCACTGTGTGCTACACGTTCTGTGCCTCAACAACAAAATGTTGCTGAGTGGCAACTTAGAAAACCAGGATGAATTTTTGAGTGATGAATATTGATAGAAGCCTGCTGTGGAAATGAGTTTGATAGTGGCCTTCGTTGCAAAGCATACCAAAGAGAGGCTCGGCCTATCAGAGCCTCCTGTCCTTTGTTCCCAAAAGTATATAGTGAAACTATTTTCTTCTGTTCTCTACCTTTGTCTGGAACTAATTAAACATATATGGCGACAATGTCTACATTACGATTTTAAACCTTGTCACTCTTTGCCACCCAGCCCCACTATTTAAGCAAAATGGGAGGAGTGAATTTTTCAAGACTGAATCTTCCTTGTAACGAGTTATGAAATCACACTCTAGCAAAGAGTTTCTTCCCTTGATAAGCACAACCGAATTAAGTTTGTCAGGGCTTTCATTTAATGTTGACTAAGCAGCTAGACTTCATGCTCCTGCTGAAGTGGACAGTTAGCTTATGCCATAATAAATACGTCGTAGGCACAATGCAGTCCACAAAAGCATATGCCATAACAACTGAGTTGGTCCTTAATGTGCCACAACTCGTTGTTGCTTCAGGACAGCCTCCATCAGCCGAGACAAAGTTATTGCTCATAATATCTGTTTAATAAGCCTCTTGACATGCACGCATTCCCTTTGGCTGCCTATTTTATGTTTCTTTTGACACACATAAACTTACCTTACATTCTCCTGAATTAACCTTTTATTTAACAGGTGTGTGTGTGGGTGTCTTTGAGCTGTACAGGGCTTCTTCCCGACAACCAAATATGTATATGGTTGGCACAGAGGACAAGGGAATATAGGAACAGAAGAAGAGCCTGCTGGATCAGGCCAGTGGCCCATCTAGTCCAGCATCCTGTTCTCACAGTTGCCAACCAGATGCCTGTGGGAAGCCTGCAAGCAGGACCTCAGCACAAGAACCATCTGCCCTCCAGTGGCTTTCAGCAACTGGTCTTCAGAAGCATTACTGCCTCTGTCTGTGGAGGCAGAGCAAAAGCCATCATGGCTAGTTGCCACTGATAGCACTCTCCTCTATGAATTTGTCCTGTCTTCTTCTAGAGCATCCAAGTTGGTGGCCATCACTGCCTCCTGTGGGAACGAGTTCCATAGTTGAACTATTCTCTGCATGAAGAACTGCTTCATCTTTCCTGAATTGTCCCAACAGAAAGCTACCTTACAGCTTCCATCTTGAATGTCAATGATTCTTCAGGGTTTCAGGCAAGGGTCCACCTGTGTGTGTGTGTGTGTGTGTGTGTGTGTATATATATATCCTGTTTTACAATTTAAAGTACTCATTTTTACATCCTTAAGATACCAATGACTTCCCTTCTTTTTCCATGGTTCATTTTGCATATCATAAATCCCTGCGTATTTTACAAAAACTAAACCATTCAGTATTCCATGATTGTATCCATCAAAACTTGTTTACACTGTTGAATTTATCTTAATGCTGCCAGCGTTTTCAGCTGTACACAGTTATTTCCCATGTATTCAATTAACATTTTCCAATCTTCTCTAAACGTATGTTCTTCTTGTTCGCTTATTCTATATGTTAAGTCTGCAAGCTGCGCATATTCTGTCAATTTAAGTTGCTATTCTTCTTTGGTTGGGACTTCATACATAAATATCATTTTTTGACGCCTGGGAATTTCAGTCTGAATTATCCGCAACAGAAAGGACTGGGTTTTTTTTTGGGGGGGGGAAGTACTTTGGAACATTTTTCTCAATTCATTATGTATCATTTCCCAATACTCTTTTACCCTTTTGCAAGTCCATCAGAAATGCTGGAGATTCAACCTAGGACTTCCTGAATGCAAATCAGAAGCTCTGCAGTGACCTACAACGCCTCCCAGCAGTGCAATGGCTTAGAAAAGGATGCACAGAGCTGTATAAGCTAAGCCCCTCCTGACATACTGTGGGTCCCTAAATGCATTCTGTCTAGCTTCTGTGAAAAGAAATGGGCTGTGTGGCAGCTACTGGAGTAATGTTAGAGTCAAATCTATTTCAGCTAGTTTTGTTCACATCAAAGGTAGCCTCAGAGCTGAGAGTGGTAAGCGTGCAAGATCACCCTTGCCGATCTCTGGTGTGACAAAATGTCTAGAAAGCTAAAATGTCTAAAGTTTGCTTTGACTTATCCTGTTTAGCATGGAAGATATTTCTTTCCAGCTAGTTTGGTATGTGACAATCGACTAAAGGAAGCGTGGAAAACCCAATTGAGGCAAGCGTGCTAGCCTGGTTACCTTTTTTAAGGCAGATCAATAAAAAATGCTTGGTATTCCTTCCCAGCTGCATCTTTGATTGTGGAGACATGAAAAGAAGACATATATCTCTATACGGCGCCTGGCAGATCGCCTTTGTTCGTGGTTGCTGTGAAATTATGAAAAGCAAATACGGATTTCCTTTTGGTGGTTTTCATTTAAATCCTCTTTCATTGAAGTTGCATAGTTAAAATACCGATTGCAGAAAAGGAAGGGATATAAAAAAGTGGATTATGTGGAGAAATATTACTTTAAAAGTGAGGAGGAGTCCTCGGAGGGTATGTTGGGATGTTCGCCTTTGAGCACCTAAAGCAGCTCTTTGCAAATAACGCTGCACCTTGTCAAGAGTCATTTTAACCACAAATGATTGCCGTGCCTTGAAATCTGTTACATTATCTAGGAGAAATGCAATCAGAGGCTTGCAGTTGGGAAACACTTCTTGGTCCGCCCGTCCCCCCCCCCCCCACAATCCATTGCATTCTTGCGCAATATTCCAGCTTGTATACGGGGTCTTGCATCCCCATCTCTGCACTGTGGCCGCAAATAAGCTTTGACAGCATGCCTGCGAATCAGGTGGTAATAATAACACTCCCATGAAATAATGAGTAGGATTTTTTAAAAATGAAAACAGCGCTTGTGCAAAAAACCAAAGAATTCAAAGCAGCTTTATTGCCTTGGAAAGACATAGAACCAAATGTGTAGTTTTCCCCATTCAGGAGGAAGAAAAAGAAAAAGAGAAGGCTCTTGTTGAGAAATTTATGAGCATTCCACTTCTTAGGGGCAACAGAGACCTACATTGTAGCCCACGCGTCGGCTCACTGAGGGAGGCTGTCATAAGAAGCAGAACGGACTAGAATGAGCCACAACATTCCTCCTCCCGATTTCCAGGCCGCATATTCTGCAATTAGGCTCCATTTTGGGGGTTTAATGCAAGTATTTAACATTTGGAAACATTAGGTGCCAACTGCTCCGACTTAAAACAATATCTATCCAGTTTCCCCACCGACGTTTTGGTTTCCTGCTCAGAGCCGACCCTACTATGAGGTTGTGAGGTAACGACCTGAGGCAACCAATTTCGGGGTGTCGCGGAAGGGCAGCAAAATGTTAGCTCCTTTATTTGTTTAATTATTATTAATTCATTTATGATAGCGGAAACATTATAATGGAGCCAAAGTATCATTATCATTACTATATTATTAACAACGTTCTGACGCCGTTATAATGGCTGTGTTTAGTTTTATGTTGCAGCCCCCCTGAGGTGTATGTGTCTTAAGAATAAAAGTTGTTTCTGTTTCTGAATGTTGCCAGCAGATGAGCAAATAGTTCAAAATCTTGGGACCCTTCCTTCATAAACGGAATTCCCAGGGCAAGATTTTCCTAACTGGTAGCATTTGGAACCTTTCTGTTAAGTGCTTGTGATTGTCACCTCTGCCTAGGTTCTCGCTGTCTAGCATTTTCTTATTTGCATATTCTAATCTATTTAATTATATGCACATTTATAATTGCCTATGTGTGTGGTGGGGGGGGGTTCATATGTGTGGGGGCTCTTCTGCTAAGCCTGTTCAAAGCTCATCAGAAGGCAACACAAAGTACTGTTGTGGATGTTTTTTCCCCACTTGACTTTGGAGAGCAATTCATATCTGCAGCACAACCCCCAAGACTGCAGATCATTGTAACCATTTAAATATTAAAATAATATGCAGCGTGGGCTTTTACGATGGACCCCGGAGAAGACAACCAGAATGCCACATTCACGTTTGTCCGAAAACATCTGGGAACTATTCCCTAGAAATAGGTGGCATGGCCATAGTATTCTTGGTATGTTTCTTTTCCAGTATTTTGCTGCTGTAATGCTCTAAACGTGGCTTCACTAGTAGCTTGGCCAACATGTGGTAGCCTTTTATTTCCAAGAGATGAAGCCATGTTCTAGTCTTGGAGTTGTAGAACAGTGTTTTACAACCTTTTTTGGGCAAAGGCACACTTGTTTCATGAAAAAAATCACAAGGCACACCATCATTAGAAAATGTTAAAAAAATTAACTCTGTGCCTATATTGACTATATATAAAGTAATTCTCTTGAATTTTCCAATTTTTCCCACGGCACACCAGGCAACATCTCGCGGCACACTAGTGTGCCGCGGAACAGTGGTTGAAAAACACTGTTGTAGAATCACATTAGAAAATCTGCACAGAGCACCTGTGAAGCAATGGCAGCCTTCAGATGCAACGCTAAACCATGGTTTGTCATTAGACAATTGCAATAATGAGTCTCAGGGTTGAACACTTTATGCTTTTATTGTATAGTTTATATATTTTTAATGTTGCAAGCCACTTGGGTATGTTTTGTGATTTAGCAATATGCAAGTACTTTTATAAAGAAGTAATAAATATAAACACTTCCTCTCCCCTTCATCCTTCACACAAGGAACTCAGAGCCTGTGACCCTTCACATGCTGGACTAGAATTACTGTCACACCAGGCAGCATGGCCAATGGTTAGGGATGATGGGAGCTGGAGTCCAGGAGCATTTGGAGGGCAATAGGTTCACCACCTCTACTTTACATGCTAGGAAGGAAACAGTAAAGATTCCAGTTATGGTTTGTAAGAAATCACCATTTCCCATGTTCAGATGAACCGGAAAACTATACTTAGTTACAAACTACAGAAGCTTTAAATGACCTCCCCTTGCTTGTAGAGGAGAGAAGGAGAATGTGAGCTCAAGGCTTGCTGCAGCACTAAACCATGGTTTATATTCTATCCAAATGTAGCCACCATCTGTTGTTGGGAACTAAATACTGGAAATCAGAAAACTGTTGGGAAAATTATGATGGGCATACTCAGAGTGGATCCATTGAAATCAATTGACCGAGTCATACTCAGCATCCATTGATTCACAGTGAAAGCCACTCAGTCTCAGAATCATACATTTGGAAGGGACTCAGGCTCATCTGGTCCAACCCCCCTGCAATGCAAGAATCCCACAGCTATCCCTGGGTGGGCTGAAACCACCAACCTTCTGGTTAACGGCCAAATGCAATGACCCGTTGTGCCACCTGACACGTTTGTTACAGTAGAAATGATCCAGTTTAGAAAACGTTTTGCTCAGTGCTTGTTCAGCAGGCCTAGTAACTGACTACAGTGTGTGCGCCCCTCCCCACAACTGCATGAATGCACATCGTGCTTGTGCATGAAGTCAAGTTATTCCTCACTTCACACTTTCCTTCCTCCCCTGCATAAAGTGGCAGGGATTTTGGAGATTAGGCCACATGTGCACATTTCCCTTCCATGCTTCTGTGTCATTTCCCCCCATTCAGGGGCGGAGGAAGGGGGGCGGTAGGGGTGGTCTGCCCTGGGTGTCATCACTGGGGGGGGGGTTGACATTTGGTGCACCGCCTGCCCGCGACTCCCAAGCCTACCCTGAGCCGTCAGGGAAAGGGACAGAACTGTGCCACTTTGCCGGTGGCCTTCCCCCCTTCCCCCTTCATTTTGACAGCTTGGGGGGAGGCTTGGGAGTCACGGGCAGGGAGCGCGCCATTGCCCCCTGCTCCCAGGTTGCTTCCTGGGGGGGAAGCCTCCCTCGAGCTGTCAAATGGAAGAGGGAAGGGAGGAAGAGTGCTGGCAAAGCAGTATGGCTCCCCCCCTTGCCCTGGAAGCAGACTGCCATGGGTGGCTTGCTCTGTCCCCACGGGCATCTCGCCCCCAGGGACCCTCGCCGTGACGCCCCCCTGGGATGCTCGCCCGCCCCCATGGCCCCACCCTGGGTGCACAGCACGTGCGCCGCTCAGGGTGCCGGAGCACCTAGCTCCGCCGCTGCCCCCCCAAAAAACATAGTGGTGCACACTCTGAAGGAGCCATCTGTCTTCTACCACATGCATACCATCACCAGGCACAAAATTGCCTGGACCTAGCTCTAAGGCAAGTTATGTTACATACATGGGTGCCAGTGGAACCCTACCGTGCAATTATTGGTGCTACACAATGACAAGCAATTGTAACTGTTTTCTTGTTTCTTCAGTCTTAATTTCAATTCTCCCCATTTCCGCAACCATTTGCAATCTGCAATCATGAAAGTCCTTCAGCGTCTTAGTGTGAATTTCTCCCAATAAACCCATTTTGTATGCAGTTTTGACTGATGTGTCTGGTGGTTTTTTTTTTTTTTTGCAAGCAACATCTCCTAGTACAGTGCGTTTTTGTACGCTCTTTTCACTGATAGATTCGTTTCAGTGCGCTCTTTTATCTAATATATTCATTTCCTTTAAACCCCGTCTGGAAAACTGCACTGCAAAATTCAGATAAGCGCAAATTTCGAAGGATGATTGCATTTCACTTTACGTACTGTTTCAGAAAGTCGGAATTTGATAGATTTGCCTCTAAATGTGTCCTGAACTGAATTTATTCCCCCCATCCCAAATACAGAAAACTGTATCACGGTGTGGGTGTTGAGTTCGAGCTTCCTCTTAACAGGAAGCTAAAGTGAAAGGCCTCCCTTTGTATTTTAGTGCACTTGCACTTGGCTGTTAATGAGTAAGGAAAAAGGCCCCAAATGATATTCCAGTCAGTATGTGGTCAACTGGAATTGATGAATCTGCTTACTCTCTTTCTAAAGTCAGAATAGCCCCTGGCAAAGTCTTTTCCCCCCCATCTGAGAGAGGAACCAGACCTGCCCCAGCCTAGCCTTAAACACTGAAGCAGAGCGATATCTCCATCTATCTTTCAGATTAGCGCTTTGTTACACTCTGAAGAGAAGGCCTTTCACAAAAGCTCAGGCATTTCGAAGCTTAGATACGGTCAGTGTGCCTGCGCTCGACTGCCCTGTAGACTATTTGTTAATGAAGACCTTGGATTACTGAGCCTATTCTCGAGCCAAAATTTGCACTTTAAAGTGTGGCTTGAGGAGCGTATAAAAACGCTGGATTCCATTATTGCAAAATGTATCAGAAAAGTGTTGAGCTAGGTAATTACCTTAATCCAACTGAAATAGTTGGTCACAGTGTACATTAGATGAGCATCCAGACTTGAACAAGCAGTCAACCTGAACAAAATAAGCTCAGCCATGGAGGGGCAGATTTCTTAATTAGTTCTCAGTGGCGAGAACAGTTTAATGTTTCCCAAAGTCGAGTGCAAATTCTACAAGTGACACAATTCAAGAGGGCTCTGCCAGGTTGAATTAAACCTGGCCTGGTCCCCCACTGTCACATGCAGAGTCCAAAGCTGACTTCATTTATTCCTCACTGTTTGCGTTCCAGCGAACTTCCGTAGACTGAACCATAATAAAAGAGAGCGAGATAGAGAGAACAGTATGATTAACTTCAATAATACGAAGCCCTTGCTCTTGGAATACACGTTCACCTCTCATTTTCACAAAGCAAGTAATCGTATCGCCTCGTTGGTGGAGCCATATATTGCAGTACAGTCTAATTGGTTACACTGGCATGTACGCCATTAATAAAATGAGGAAGCTCAGTGGTCAGTTAGTGATTGTTTTCTTTCTGGTGTTATTGTTTCAAGGTTAGCAAATCTCTTTGGTTTCGTGTTGCTAAATATTTATTAGTCACAGCGGGAAGTGTGCTGCGTAGGATGTACTCGAGCTAAACAACTAAACTTCAATAAAATCAAGCAAAGTCAATGGAGGGGTTGGGAGGGGTTTCCGTGACACAGGGCCACTGAATGCAAATAAGGCTTTGGAGATGTGCGTCGTAATCCACTTAAAAGTCACACCAGTTCATTATTTAATAACATCATAAAACTGAAAGAGACCACGAGGGCTGCTGCTGCTTTCCCTTACATCATATGTATGACCATTTTCACATTCAACCCCTTCCCCCTTAATAATATGTAGCGGAACTTTTGTAGGAACTTCCTGTCCTCTCCAGTGACTTCTGGTTAACTCTCCCCCCTCCCAATACTGTTCTTCCAATATACGCCAGTATCCAGATTTGCTGCCTCCATTCGTGGACAATTTGATATATATGCTCTTTAGACTGTGGTATACCACTTTGTTGAGGGTTGTATCTAAAAGAAAGAAAATGTAGGAGGCCTGAGGCTCATCTAGTCCACCATAGGAGTCAACTCCTAGGGGCCAGTTCCCTTCGGCCCCCCTAATAAAATATTTGAGAGGGCTGCCTCCTGAAGTTGAGGGGCATTGCCATTCAAATGGCATGCGTGTGCTGCATCTTGTGATCGATTATGCCGGGTGGGGTTTAGCTTCCCCCCAATATTTTATTCAAGTTAGAATCATAGAATCATAGAGTTGGAAGAGTCCACAAGGGCCATCCAGTCCAACCCCCTGCCAAGCAGGAAACACCATCAAAGCATTCCTGACAGATGGCTGTCAAGCCTCTGCTTAAAGACCTCCAAAGAAGAAGACTCCACCACACTCCTTGGTAGCAAATTCCACTGCCGAACAGCTCTCACTGTCAGGAAGTTCTTCCTAATGTTTAGGTGGAATCTTCTTTCTTGTAGAAAGTTGGTATCCCTATGGTCCAGCATTCCCTTCTCATGGTTTAAATGCCCATTGGAAGCTCACAAACACGTCCTGAGGGCAACAGCACACTCCCCACCTGTAATTCCTAACAACTAGTATTCTGAGGTGGTCTGAGTCCAATAGTGGAGGTAGAACATAGCCACTGTGACAAATGGGCACTGATACTGGGAAAATTCTTCATTTTTCAATTGCCTAGAATGGATATACTTTTAGAACCACTTAATCTATATATATGTATATATTTGGTAGTCGTACAAACACCTAATACACCTGTGTGTGTGTGTGTGTTTGTGTGTGTTTATATAGAATCACTTGCTTTAAAATCTTCCTGAATGTGGAAAACAAACACTTACTGTAAGTGAGATGAATGCTTGCAAAATGTACGTATACTGGACAGAGTGATCAGGCAAGAAATCTATGTGGACAATATTACATTCAGCTGAATGGGGTCTACTAAGTAGAAAAGGCTGGCATGTAATGTATATCCCTAAAGAAAAGCATATTCTCTTGAAAGCACAGGGTCCGGGAGAATGTTCTTTTGTAGCAGAAAAGACCGTAACAAGTGGATTACTATGCTTATTTGCATTGGTATAGAACACATGGTATTGAAAACTGGTTGTAGGACTTAAATTTGTTAGGTCCGAAATGCAAGGTAGGCTATAGTATTTTTTTTAAATAAACTTTCTTTTTTTTAAAAAAAAATAACATTCAATCAGGGCAAAGAGAGCAGCAAGGTATTCCCCACCCACTACTTTCTTCAACTGGAGACCGACCGACTGAGTAGCAGGGAGACTATCTTAGGGACATTCAAATGACCAAGATCTTGTTTTCATAAAAAACAAGAAGTGATGCCATATTGAGTGAAAGGGGGAGGGGGAGGGAGGCATAGATCTAAGAAACACGTGTGAGCGACACACAGATCTGAACTTCCAGTAACACACTGAAATGCTGTACTGAAGGCCCGTTGGGAATTCGGGACTCTGCATGACGAAGTGACAGGCTGTGATGGCGTATGGGTTTTTGTGACAGTCCCAGCATTTTCGGAGCTGTTGGAGTCTATGACATCAGGAGGGGGCCATGACTTTCCCTTTCCTGTTTTAGAGATACAATCCCTTCAGGGAAATGTGTTCTGTGCACGTTTATTGCAGAAGCTCCCTGTGCTGGTGGAAAGCTCAGCCCTTCAGCATGCTACTTTAATACAATTTTTTTTAGTTTGGTTTTCAACTGCATTTATGTAGACGTTGCTGCTTGTCTTTTGTTATTAGCCACTTTGAGCAACTTGGGTGGAAAGGTGGGATACAAATTTATTAAAACAACAAATGCCAAGCAGAAGCAGAGGTGCTTTGAGTTGCATCTCCAAATTGACCCCAACTGAAGAAAATCCATACATAATTTCTACATTCTAACTTGTTCATAGCTATCATCTTAACTTGGGTAACTCTGGCACAAGCCAAAAAGTGGTGTAAAATGATGAAGCCTTGGTAGGTGAAGTTTGGGGGCACCTGGCTTCAGAGCAGCCAGACTATTTCCCCCTAACCATTTCCAATATATAGATAAAAATTATAGTGTTGCATTGTAATATGAACAGTCCCTCAGTGTGCTCCTGCCGTAATGAAATAACACTTCTGTATTATTTTCATTTCTTCCCTCCATGAATGAACAGGCACATATATGTGTGTTCATTGAGACAATTGGCTACCTGACAATTGTCACCTGGTAGCAGCCATTCTAGCAGGCTGCCTCAGTGGGAGAGATGTGAAGCAGAGCTCATTACATCAGATCAGCTGAAAGACCAGCTTTCCTTGGGAGGAGCAAGCAGGTTATTAAAACGGTACCTGTTCAGAGTTGATGCCTGCCTCACTTGCTTTGTACCAGTGGAAATGACCAGTCATGGTACACAGCAGTGAAGAATCAAAGCAAACCTATTGTAAGCCATTAAAAACATGTAGCAGAAATGTAAATAATTATAAGTGAATTAGCCGCATAAATAAAGTCAAATTCCCTGTCCACACAATCACTCCAAAAAGGTCATTTTCATGGTCCAAATTGTATTTTTAGGTCAAAGATTAAGTCTTTCCACTCAAAATGAATCCAGTGTTCTGAAATGGTGGCATTTCATAGACCACTTCTGCAAACATTTAAGTTGCATAAAATCTTCGAATTCGTGACCACTCTTTTATTGAGCAATGGACTCTAAGTGATGGCATCTATTGTCACAGACCTCTCTCTTTTTTTTTTTTTAAAAAGGAACCATTTCTGAAAAGGAAATTATTGTCTTTTAAAGTAATGTAAGAGTTGTGCAATTTTCTCCATTTTGACCCCTTTTTATTGCCTCTGGGTTTTAAGCACAGGCCTCCAATTTAAAACCTATTATTCCAAAGAAACAGCTTTTCATCTCCTCCCCCAGCCACACACCTTCCTCAAATCTTTGTGAGGCTATTTTCAAGCCCAGGACTGCTTCGTACCACAGATACCATTTCTCTCTCTCACTACATTTGTGTCAAGCATTTTAAAAATTAAATTTGTAGCCCATCTGATGCCAAAGACTCAAAATACCATATAAGGTTGTGATTTGCTTTTTATATATAAGTTAAAAGATATAAAGCTCCAATCAGCAGCTATAACAATACAATTTTTAACAGCTCCAGGGATGATCAGTAAAACGGTGAAAACTTACATACCACCGAGGTCCTGAGTAAATGTGCCATTTTGCAATATTTCCTCTTCCTATAATTCAGTAGTCTTAGGGCTCGGCTTCATTAACTCCTATCTTTTCCTAATTTGTTCAGCATTGTCATATTTGTGTATATTTCATGACATAGCAGCCCACAGCTGCTTGATAACATGTTTCTGGTACAATCGCACCCAGAAAATTGGCAGAGAAAGGGGTTGGGTCACGCTGAGATTAGACCTACTTCTGCCTAACTTCAGTTCCATTGCTCTCAGTTGGTCTACTCTAAACATGGCTCAGTCTGAATCCAGGCTACAGGCAGAAACAGTCTCCCTGCACAGTTTACATATCATCATCCCACTCCCAGGGCACAGTGTGAGAGGGACAAAAATGCTTTCTCAAATGTATGAATGTTTATTGAAACTTTTCAACGTACAATACAATAAAAAACCAAATTAATCTCAATAAAAATAAAGAAGAAAAGAGAAAATAAAACAAGGAAGGAGGGAAGGAAGGAAGGAAAGATAAAATAAAATGACGTATTGGCCTGAATATAAACCTCACTTTTCCCCCCAAATTCCGACCGTGAAAAGTTAAAGAGCAGCTTAAATTCGCGACCTTACAAAAATTGGCTTTTACGATAATGCTGCTGAAACAGCCATACGGTAAAATGGAACTGGTGTGAGTGCCTGCAGAATTTTAAGGGAGCGGCTTATATTCTGGTATTGTCTCTCCTCCCCCTTGAATTTTAAAGGTGCGGCTTATATTCAGGTGTGGCTTATATTTGGGCCAATATGGTAATCAGCAGCCCCATATAGTTTATGGAAAGGTTGGTGAACCTGTGTCTCTCCAGGTATTGCTGGATGACAGCTCCCATAATCCCTGAGCACTGGCCATACAGGCTGGGGGCAAAGACACACCCCAGTTCCCAGACCTAAATTAAGTGAAATTCCATGGGACTTGCTTTATAAATCCACATTGTGGTTTGTTTGTTTTTTAAAGCCAATGACTAATACTTTACTTGTTATTTGTACCCACCTATATATATATATATATATATATATATATATATATATATATATATAAAACCCCAAGGGGGCTTGCAACCAAAATTAAAACAAATAAGCAGTCATAAGCACATATATTTCCATTGCGGCCAGTTCAATAGGTAGTCTCATCTGTTGCCAAAAAACGCTATCTCTGTGTTTTAATGAAAAACACTCTGTTATAATAGTTCTCTAAAAGTCAAAAGTGGAATTGTAGATCCTGACATTACATTTCCAGAAGCTGCATCCACAGCCTATAATTTTGATACAGTGGAATAAATGAGAAAATAAAACTGGAATAAATACGCCAATAAAGTAGCATCCTTGGGAGTTAATTAAAAATATTCTCTCTTTGTTTATCTTTCTCTTCCCCCCCCCCCCCCCGCGTAGTTGAAGATGGAAAAACTTTCATCCAAAATAAACTCTCTCTTTGTTCCTTTCTAGTAGAAAGGCACCACGTTTCGAAATCAGCCACTAACAGGATAAGTCAGGCCAAGAGTAGAAATGAAAAAAAGGGACTTGTACGATTCGTGACTGCACCACACTACAGAGAGCTGACCAGTCATCCCTACTAGGAAACTGACAAATCTCTTGTTTTTGCACCCTCCAGCAAAATTAGGGGATTTATTAAACATATTTGGCTGTTGAAGTATGATTGGCTTAAGGTCAACACTACCTGTGCCTATTCCATGTTCTGAATCTGAATTCAGGTGCCCTTTGCAGTACTAACTGAATGGCTCCATTCACATTCCTGTATGCGGAACATAGCCTTCCCAAAAGTTCTAAATAAAGACCTTGGGAGGTTGTGTTTGAGCTCCTGTGGCATATACTCATGCACTAGGAGTAGCAAACACAATGCCCTCTAGATGTTGCTCTCTTAACATCTTATGGGACAGCATCTTGTGCTCTGACTGTTCGCCCTAGGCTGAGAGTCCTTTTCTTTTCACCCTTTGGATAACAGCTCATGTCCTTGTCACAATACCTAGGGCAGTGGGCGAGGGGAAAGGGAGAGGAATCTTGAATTTCCTTAAATGAACAAGGGTTTTAAAAAATTATTTTAGTAGATATTATATTTTAATTTATATACTGCTTCATGTACCGTACTTTTCTGTGTATAAGACTAAGGCTTTTTTTTTTTACTTAAATTTTTTGTGAAAAACTGTGGGTCGTCTTATACACAGACAGTGAATGGTGGGGATTTCTTAATAATAGGGGGCGTCTTATATATGGGTGTGTGTTATACACGGAAAAATACGGTATATATTTTAAAACACCTCTAATCAGCTTCTCCGCAGAAGAGGCTTTCCTTTTTTCCTCTTACATAGCAGGAAATGCCTCTTCTAAGGCTACTGCAATGTGCATCATCTGAAAACAGAGAAGGTCATTCTTGCTTCTTCCAAACTTGTTGTTTTATATGAAAATTTGATTAAAACTCCTATGATTAATCAGCGAAGATTTATCTAATTGGGGTGACATCCCTAATAAAAGTACTGATTGATTGATTGAATAAATGATTCCGTTTCTGTGCTGCTTTCTCCTAACGAGGCTTGAGGCAGCTTATAACATTTATTAAACAAATAAAATCCTAATAAAAATAATAATTTCCAAGGTCTTGCCTGCATTTGTCATACATGTGTTTGCCTGTGCTGATATCATTGCAAACCTGCTACTATAGATTGTGCTTATCACATTTTAAAGAAAATGATCTGAGCCTTAATGCAGAACTTACAATCCCTATACAGTGGTGCCCCACTAGACGAAAATAATTCGTTCTACGAGTGTCTTCGTAGAGCGAATTTTTCGTCTAGCGAAGCGGCAATGCAGAACGGAGGTTTTCGCGACGAAATTCCCCTCCCCCCGTCTTGCGAGGCAGCCCCATTGACATTTTCGTCTTGCTGGGCAGCCTTCCGCTAGCGAATGCCGTTCGTCTAGCGAGTTTTTCGTCTAGCAAGGCATTCGTCTAGCGGGGCACCACTGTAGCTGACCATATGTGTGAGTTGACTATAGTGTGAGTTTGGATCAATGGCTCCGGCAAGAGCGCAGAAGTGATGGGATTCAATAAGACCATTTTATGTGTCCACACGGCTGATGTGATGTTGCTATCACGTTCATGGATTGATGTTATCAGCCATCCATGTCACACACTTGGACCAGGCTTCAGTCAAGGCCTACAGAGGACCATTCTGCCCTACCAGGAAGGAGTCGCTCAAAGCAAGCACATATGAATTCATACGGCACACACAACATGGACGCCCTTCTGGTGGTGGATTCATAAGGTGAACCTGGCCAAAGGATTTCTGCGAAAAGAGTGTTTTACAAACCTCCTCCTCCAGCACCATTGCCAAAACCAGCTCTGTTGTAAAAGACATGGGTCCCCTAGGCGATGCCATTGAGAAGACCCTTTTAGCTGGGAAAATTGCTAGACTGCAACAACACCAATTAACATACATTTTTATTGTAGTTTTAAATAAATGGAGCAATCAGTTTACAGCAACAGTGTAATTCTTTACAATAGCAGAAGAAATAAGGGGTGGAGGAGTTTAGGATGCCTCAAATGTGTCTGGGACATCAGAGGAGGGAGTAGGGGAGGGCAGAATCTTGTAGCAAAAAGAGAGAGAATTGGGGGGGGAGGGTTGCTCTCAGTTGAGTTACTTTCCAGTGTCATATTATGAAAATCAGAGGGCGTAGGCTCGGGTCTTGTTAACCTGTTTGATAATCCAGCCCTGCTTGAAACTGCCTCAATAATGTGTGGGCCCAGGTTACGGATATTGTCAACTGTTCTGCAACCATATTTCTTCAGAGCACAGTCTGAGAGTTTTTGCAGTAGTCTATCGAGTTTAACTGGCAGCTCAAGATGTAGTCAAACTGATCGTTCTCCCAAATACTATGCACTGTAAAGGCTCCAAAGTGTCTGATCTAGCCTTCTCTCCATGAATGTTAATGTCAAAGGAACCTCTCCACTCACAAAGGGTGTTGGGGCTATACTTCCTATCACTGACCAGGAGAAGACATTGCATGCCCAATTCCTGGCCGCATGCGTCCGATTTGCTATATGTGCAATGAATGACTGAATACAGGAACTCAGCTGCAAACCTATTGCTAAGTGCTTCTGTATCATTTCCATTGAAATCATAAGTGATGTCAGGGTTTTATGCTACGATTCACCCTCTTTATGCACTGGGATCTGTGCAATATATAATTAATTCACTTACCGGTATTTCTAATTTCCTAAGCCCGCCCTCCGCTTCCACCCCCCTTTCTTTTTTTCTTTTTGCTGAATGGTTAACTTGACTGCTTGGAAAGATATAACCTTTTCATCAAGTAAACTGGATTATTATGGTGGGAAATGTCTGCCTTTATAGACATCGCTTGACAGTTGGTTTACAATTGCCTGCCGCTTTGACCCCTCTTTCTGTCTCTTACCATATGCATCAGGGTTCCTTGTCAAGGAAACACTGGTAAACTGGGAGATCCATACCACTCTCGTACAGCGAGGAGAATTCCCCCTTCTCATCACTCCCTGTCATTCCAGAATTAGTCTGCGAAAGATTTGATGGGATTATTTCTGAGTGCACATTTATATCTGCATCTGATGCTCTGGAGAATTACCTCTGAAATCAGAAATGATGTTGTCAACTAAATTAAGAAATTTTCATCCCCCACCCTCTAGTTGACTGTTTGACCCAATTTGAATGAAACCCATTATGTGTGTACACACACACACACACACACACACACACGGGATATTTGCTAACCTTTTACATGCAATGATATAAGGGCAGGAGGATCATTACCTTGCCTCTGACTGTTCATTTACCTTAATAGTTGGGCTATCAGCTGATTAAAGAACTTTTGGTTGATTAATCATCTGCCTTTTAACTGACTTAAGTGATCCAATTAAATTAAAATAAAATTTGCATATTAGTGAACCTTCTCTATAGGGCTGCAGTCCTGTACATCTGTACCTGGGAATTAGCCCCATTGATCACAGAGGGACATAGTTCTGAGTGCACATGCATATGGGGTTGTGTTGTAAGTGCCTTTTTGAGAACTTGAAGGAAGGATGCATGCATGCATGCATGAGTGTGCTTAAACTGATTTGAGTATAGTATTTTTTACTTTGCGATAACTCATCCATGGTAAAGGGTGGGAAAGCAGTAACAGCAGCATGAGAAATTGCAACAGAATAATTAAAAAAGCTGTCTTTAGCGTATTCTGTTTTCATGCCTTACTAGAATAACCAACCAAAACCAACAGGGAAGTTGTATGCACACTTACCTGGGAGCAAGACAATGTGAGACTAGCCTCTGAGAACATATGCCTACAACAGACTCACGGGTTGCTTGCTTTTCAATTGAACCCTCCAGCTTGATCCATCCATTGTAGCTATTGGGTTGAATCCAATTCTGTCCATGCATGAGCAGAGCAGACTTGTACAATGGGACTTCCATCCCTTCCTGCTCCCCACGGCACAACCTCCAAATCTGCTCTGAAGGAGACCCATTGGCAGGAGAAATAGTCCACTCGCATCATGTTGCATTCCACCCAATGAGTTGCACCCAACTAAGGCATACTCAGGTTTGATCCATTAAAATCAATGGGCACAACTAACTTAAGACCATTCATTTCAATGAGTCTGCTCAGAGTATGGATACAACCTTTATCTACTGGTTGAACTTTGTAGTCTTAGTCAATAAGAAGTGAGAATTTTACTCTTACACATCAAAATAGTCATGCCTCCGGATGCAGCCTAAAGTGATCTGTTTCTGACTGCACTTTACAGGACACAGCAGCAATTCAATGACACAATTCAAGGTGTAGTTTTTCATTTATCGCTTTATACATTTGTTCATTCTGCTACATTCTGTAATGAGCTACCAAGAAGATCCCGCTTTGCCATTCTGTCCAATTCTTTCATGTAGAAACCATAGATTTGGTGGGTGAGTGTTGACAAACAAATTGAACCAGATAGCCATTCCACATCGATCAGCATATTTATTAAACCACTGAGGAGAGAAATCAAGAGGAGAAAAATGTGACTGCTTAACATTCCCCTAAAAACAACAACACAAAACCCCCAACCCAAATAAACCCCTCAAAACTGGCCAGTGTTTTGCTCCCAGGTTCCTATGGCATTTTGGCTGTGTGCACTTCTGTAAGATGGTATTGCGCTCAGTATCTCTTTTAAAAGCACACATGCTGTACCATTTGGTGTGACAGCTGCTAAGGTAATGATGGATTTCTAGTGAACAGTGCCATAAATAAACATACCAAATTTAAAAAAAAACACCCCCCAAAACCCAGGAATCCTTTCCAAGGAAGAAATACAATTTGGCAACAAGGCACATCACTTTAAAAATAAATCTCTCATATCTTGTCTGCAGCCCATCAGTCCAGGCTATTGAAATCCAGTCAACAGAGTTTAAGTTGACGATGTTCCTCATTCCCACAAGGAAAACCTTTATTAGTGGTAGGGCTGTGCATCAGATTTGGATGGATCCCAACCCTTAAGCCCAAGTGGGGTGCTTTGGAGGGATTTTTGGCTTGTCAGAGGCAAAGTGGAATCTGTAAGAGGCAGCGTGAGTCAAAAAGCAGGAACTCATGAAGAGTTTTGCGTCACCTTGGCAATACAAACTTTTTAAAAATCCTGGAAATAAGTGTCTGCTAAAAGGGAAAGCAATGTCTCTAAGCTTACCATACAAGAACTGGTGCCAGGGTGGGAAAGCAAATACCAGAGAGGGCGGAGGGAGAGCTCTGTTGTGACTGAAGAGTCTGGCTTGCCTCCCTCCATCAACTTTAAAGGTAAAGGTAAAGGGACCCCTGTCCTGACTGTTAGGTCCAGGACGACTCTGGGGTTGTGGCGCTCACCTCGCTTTGCTGGCCGAGGGAGCCAGCGTACAGCTTCTGGGTCATGTGGCCAGCATGACTAAGCCGCTTCTGGCGAACCAGAGCAGTGCACGGAAACACCGTTTACCTTCCCACCCGGAGTGGTACCTATTTACCTACTTGCACTTCGTGCTTTCGAACTGCTAGGTTGGTACGAGCAGGGACCGAGCAATGGGAGCTCACCCCATGGTGGGGATTTGAACCACTGACCTTCTGATCGGCAAGCCCTAGGCTCTGTGGTTTAACCAAAAGCGCCACCCGCGTCCCTTCCATCAACTTTAGCTGAGTACTAAACCCCTGTGCCTATTTCCTGCAATTTGGCAGCCTTCTTACCTAAGGGCACCTCACTCATACCTGCAATTTTCAGAGCAATTGTCCACAAAACACTAGGGGAGATTAAATGAGATTAAACAGGCAGCCCTGTTTAGGAAAGTTTTCAATGTGTGGCATTTTAATGTATTATAATCTTTGTTGGAAGCTGCCCAGAATGGCTGGGGAAACCCAGTCGGATGGGTGGGGTACAAACAAATAAATAAATAAATAAATAAATAAATAATAATTTCTATCTAGCCCCAAACTGTAATGGCTGCCTGTGAGGAAAGCACTGTAGCTATCCTTCTGGAATTTGACATGACTTATTCCCCCACAAGGGGCAACTTTGCCCGAAAATTTCAATTTTGCCCCCCAATAAAAGTCATAGATGTTTCCTTTAAACACAAAAACAACATTAAGTGTTCCCAGCACACACAAAAACTCCTCGACTTATTTGCTTGTAATTTGGCAGGCTTTATTCCCTTGGGGGGAAGTGGGGGCTAATATGCCTGAACATGTCCACTCTTCTGTCAAAAGAAAGCTATAGCAATGTCTTGATTTCCCAATTGTGAAGGGGTGGGATGGGGGCAGAGAAGGAAGGGGACTCGGAAAGATCCTGAATTGGTCAGCCTACAAAGGACCTTGGATCTAGGTGGGCTGTTTTCTGAAGTGCCAAGCAGGGATCTGAACTGAATCATATAGTTGGTACACACCCATAATTTATACACACTCTTCTTTTAAGCTCTGTTGCCCATTTCAGCAGGCAGGAACTGATAATGACAGAGAAATATGTCATTTCTGCATGTAGATTTAAGTTTTACATAATTTCTGTTCCTGGCTCCCGAGGTGTATGGGACCATGGGACCACTCCATATAATGGTCTGAAGGCCTGCCACCGGAAAGCATAAATTATACTGCTCACACTGGTCTATTTGTGCATGTTCCCTGGATCGAAGACTAAGTGGACTCCATGTATTAGCTACTCTGAGGAAAAGAGAGACTTAATCATAATCAAGTAAATGATCCTTCCTTTCCTCTTCCAAGTGTTGGGGGATCTTGAAGACTCGCCTTGAGACTAGTTTGCCTTCCCATGGTGAAGCAAATGTGACAAGCCCATTGAATTTGCCCCCGTGATTCTAAATGTGCCGTACGGTACTGGTGACCCTGCCTTTAGTTCGTGAAGTCCTTGGATTTCCCAATGTCAGGCGTGTGCATCCTCTACTCTGAAATAAACTTGGTGCAGCAACAGCTGTGATTCTTACCCTCAGGGTTGATCATTTCTTTCCCTGGGTCTACTTGATAATCTATTCATTATTGCTCAAACTTTAAGCTCTATGCTACGGAAGATCATTAATCATAGATATAATTTAATGACAGCAGGGTCATGTTCCACTAACTAAGTACACCTTGTTTGCCTCAAAATGCTAATCGTTTCTCTGTAACATTAATGAGGGACAATTGATATTAAGCCTAATAATCACGTGTCGTCTATTTAACAGTTTTTATTCATATAAACTGGGTACTCGGGTTATGGCTGAAATCTAATTATGTAAAACTCACATCTAGGTAGCCTTCTAACAAAACATCTCTGAGATATTTGCGAAGTTAGGAAAGATGTAACGAAGTTGGTTCTTGAGAGGAAAATAGCATTAGCACAGACTTCTTCAAGTGCGTGACTTGACTTCTGCTCTGCCGGCAGAGAGACCCAGTAGCACAACAGGGATGTTACCACTAGATATCACTTCATCTACAGCCCATCCACAGGCCTAGCTCCTGGCTTGTGCTGGAGTGTCTGCAAACAAACACTGTGTCACGTGACACCATTGCATAAATCTTTTACGACTTATGGTGGAATTGTTCTGAGAGGAAGTGGAATGACCCAGGTCCTTTTGTATTTAACTTTTTCAAAAAGCTATTTCTGTTGTCTCAAACACTAGTAACCTGCTTCTGAAGCCCATAGCATAATTCTGATGAACTTCATTCGCAAAAAAGATGTGAATTGAATCTTTTCTTTACAGATCCCTTGTTGTGAAGTTTCCACAAGAGACAGGTGTTATTCTGTTTTGTTTTGTTTAAAAAACAGAATGATGGCAGTGTTTAAAGGCGCCTTCCCCCACCAAGATAAGACCATCTTTTGAACTCAGCAGGACACCACTGTTAGCTGCTATTGAAAAACTGTTTGAGATCAGATCAATCTGGTGTTTTTGGAGAGCCGCTTTGAACAAAGCTCTTAATTTCAATATAGTATTCTTTTGCCTCAAAAAAATAGAACATACTGGCCTACAGGACCCAATATTTCTTCTGATAGGTATTTAAAAGGACAATTACCCATCTTTCAGAAGTAAACTGCAGGGTAACTTATTTTCTCCCACAGCTACACACATTTCAAAATAACCAAATGAGCAAATGTGACCCTTTGAGTATTGGCCATGATTGTTGGGGCTGATGGAAGTTGGGGTCCAACACTGTATGGGGGGGGAACAGGTTCCCCATCCCTGCTCGAGGAAGCTCAGCTGATTCCACAAGGCAGCTCTTACATTCTTATCTACAGCCCCCGAGCAGTCAAATATGTTGCAAAGTGAGAGACAACCTGGCTACTTCAGCACAGAGAGGGAAGCCACTGTCCTGGATGGCAGTAGCCTCATTCAGAAGCTCCTCCAAAAGGCACAGCTGCTGCTGCTGTTCGATGAGCAGTGATGACCTCACTTCCCCTCTGTGGATGGGCCCTGGTGGCACACTCAAGCATGTAATATCTGTGTATTTGCTAAGGGCCCAGCTAATCCCACCTGTCTCCTGCAGGAGATATATAATAGAAATATTACCAAGTCTTAACTTCCTAACTCCCAGACTTTAAAGACGAGAAACTGGGGACCATTGTATTTATTTGCTAAACTGTTGCGTCCATGTTTAACTTTCGCTCCCCAGTCAAATGGTTGGATATATAAACCTTTCACCCACACAAACAGTATTATCAACTGTCTCTCATATCAGCACCATGCAGACTTGCAACACAACAGATTTATTTAACGACTGAATGGGTACCTCAAACAATGGGAGGGAAAAACAAAGGTCCCAGACCTCCTTGGGGAGGTGTTCTTGGTGGCGGCCCAGCTGATATTGCTATTCAGAGGGCACTGGATGGCCTGATAGAGGGAACTCTCCCCTTCTTGTCAAGTCTGCACAGAGATGATGACTCAGGACAGCTGTTACTACTGGGACAGTAGCAACTGCCAGTCTTCTTGGCACGATCCCCTTTGCTAATTTCAGACATTATCCCCAATGATGTATTTTCACTGATGGTGTAAATCTCATCAGTTCCCATTGTACTGCACAATGCCATCATATTTACATTTTGTAATGTCAGGGGACAAGTCTAGCAACTTCCAGCTGACTTTTCCAGAGTTCTGTTTTATCTCTCCCACACCCTCCCACAAAAAACCACATTTGTTTAGTAAAAGGGTACCTTCTCTGAGTTTTAATCTGTGCCAGTCATTATAAAACAAGCCCCCCCCAAAGGGAAGGAGTTCGAGGAGTCCCTGAGTCCAGTTCCCATTATTAGTTAATCATTAAGGTGCTATTTAAAGGCCAAAGCTACAAGACCGTAGAGTGGTTCTGACACAAACGTTTTCCTCAACATGTGGAAATGCTATGTAAGAAGGACACCCAAATCCAGAGGCATACAGTGGTACCTTGGGTTACATACGCTTCAGGTTACATACTCCGCTAACCCAGAAATAATGCTTCAGGTTAAGAACTTTGCTTCAGGATAAGAACAGAAATCGTGCTCTGGTGGCGCAGCGGCAGCAGGAGGACCCATTAGCTAAAGTGGTGTTTCAGGTTAAGAACAGTTTCAGGTTAAGAACGGACCTCCAGAACAAATTAAGTACGTAACCAGAGGTACCACTGTACTGTACTAGATTCCTGCTGGCTTCTGCTTGTGGACTTTTTCTGTAAAATCCACAAGGATTTCCCACTAAATAATCATGCAAGCAAAACAAGTTGCACTAGTGCAAGGGGTCTTCCTCTCCTCCCCCCCCCCCCCGTGCACCCTACCACCTCCAACTCTATTTTTGGAAGTTTGGGAAACCCCCCAAGGCATAGTCAATGGATGCATGAGGGAAGAGAGAGGGAGAATGATTTGTTGGAATGTTGCCCACTGCATTACTACCCCTTATTCCTATATAATATTTCCACATGTATCCCAAAACAATTTTGCAACAAATCTGGGGAGCAGAAGAGGACGGTGGGAATGTGAAAAGTGAATGACTTTGTGCACACCCCAGTTTGGCAACATTCAGTCCTCTGCTCAGCGCTATCTTGCCACATGTGGCTTGCACAGACTCAACAAATGACCATCACACCAGGCTCACTGGAAACAGAATCTGGTAATTATTTATTTTGTGGTGCTTCTCCAGTACGTTGACTTATATTGGAAGTGGAAGAATTAGAATCCTTCCATTTTGTATATGTTGCTCTTCTCTGGTGGGATCCCCCCCCCGGCAAACAAATAGAGAAAAGGTGACAGAATGGTATGATATCTAACATGAGATAGATTAATTAGGAAAACAGAATGTTTTCATCGCAGCATTTTGCACCCACACTCCATTTGTATGCAGTGGTTTTGTTTCTGAGGGCATCTTTTTGTGTCTACCACTGATTTGTTAATGATATGCCATCTGAAATGTGTTCAGCTACACACCACTGGTTTCAGTTTTGCACACAGAAGCAAAAACCTGGGACTTCAGCAATGATTGCAATCTTCTGCTCAGTGAAGAAAGCCCTGGTAGCGCAGATTTAGATGTCAAAAAGGACGGTGGTAATCTTATTAACCTTGAGTTTTTCATCTCCTTTGAGCCTTTAGATTACAAAGTATGAAACCTAGCAGGTGGCCGTTGGATTTCAATGTTTATGCTCATTTAATACCCACCTAGGATTATTTTCTTCCCAAAGAAAGAAGAAAAAAGCAACTAGAAAGGAACCTCTGGCTTTGGAAACGAGTGAAATAAACATTCTCCTTTGGATCAAAATAAATGGGTGAGAATGTAACACATCTGGGGGGGCACTTAGAGAACCTTGATCAGGATGCACATCTCCATTCACATTAAAATATGAATTTGGTGAGTTCAGTGGGGGCAGATGAGTAACAGTAGGAGGCTATAACTCAGTGGTAGAACACCTGCTATACACAACGTCCCAGGATCAGTCCTTGCTATCTCTAGTTTAAAAAGGATCGGGTGGTAGGTGATGGAAAAGACCTCTGTCTGAGACCCTGGTGAGTCACCCTAGACCAGTGGTTCCCAATTGGTGGTCTGCGTAACTCATCCAGTAGGTCCATGGCATCGTTCACATAACAAAAACTACCATAGAGATATCAATATTTTCAAAAGTAGGGGATCCATGGGTTAGCTTTTGAAAAATGGGGTCCGCAGTACTTAGTTAACTGGGAACCACTGCCCTAGACAATGGTGGACTAGGCAGAAAATTGTCTGACCGGGTGTATGGGAGCTTTCCAATTTCCTATCTCAATATGAGTGGAGATACACAAACACAGACAATCAGCGCCTCAGCGGCTCTTGTGGAAAGCTGTTTCTGCTGCATCAAGACAATGATTTATTTATTTATTTAATCTGTATTGGCCTGAGTCCCTTCGAAATAGTGGGTAATTTCCCCAACTCCCCGTTCGTGGAGTCCTGGTTTAAGTCGTTACAGGCATAGCCTGAGCTGAAAACCAGTATTAGAAACTGAGATATGAAAGCTAGGAGATAAATGGCACCTAGGTTATGGGCACAACAATGGAATGCCTACGTGCTTTTTTAAAAAAAAAATAACAAGAATACAAATCTGAAATGAATGAACTGCAGCTAAAATATTATGCCCATTTTTCAAATGGTCTACTAGTCCAGGCGTCACCAAACTCGGCCCTCCAGCTGTTTGGGGACTACAACTCCCATCATCCTTAGCTAACAGGACCAGTGGTCAGGGATGATGGGAATTGTAGTCCCAAAACAGCTGGAGGGCTGAGTTTGGGGATGCCTGGTCTAGTCCTTCCCCTGCCCACTCCCCTCATATTCTTAAGAGGGTCTCTTTTCCAGCGGGTAGCTGGAAGTGGGGAGGCAGAAAAAAGTCCTCCTTTCCTTCCACTCTACAGCTTTAATCTGAAATCACTTCGCCCAGAGCTCAGAAACTGTTCGTGCTAATGAAATTCCCTGTCACAAAATGCACCTAGAACAATGGGAGTTTCAAACACTGCTAAAAACAAATAAGAGTATTTGTTTTCTGTTGAAGAACAGCTAATGTCCACATTCTTTCCACTGAGAAATATTAATTTATAAATAATAATAATAATAATAATAATAATAATAATAATAATAATAATAACAATTTATTTATACCCCAGCCACTCTGGGCAGCTCCCAACAGACTATTGAAAGCACAATAAAACATAAAACATTAAAAACTTCCCTAAGCAGGGCTGCCTTCAGATGTCTTCTAAAAGTCAGATTGTTGTTTATTTCCTTGACATCTGATGGGAGGGCATTCCACAGGGCGGGAACCGCCAGAAGGCCCTCGGTGCTGGACCTCAGTGTCTGGGCTGAACGATGGGGGTGGAGACGCTCCTTCAGGTATACTGGGCAAAGGCCATTTAGAGCTTTAAAGGTCAGCACCAACATTTTGAATTGTGCTTGGAATCGTACTGCAAAATGTAAGTCTTTTGGGACCAGTGGCCAATGGGTAGGGATGATGGAACTTGCAGTGATCCAATGATATATGGGGAGCCACAGGTTCCCAACACTTATTTCAAAAGCTAGTGCTTTGCTAACCAAAAAGAAAGGATTATGCAAAGCTTTTAAGAGATACTGTTTCACAAGGAACTTAGTGCTATTGACAGTTTCTCCCATTTTTGTTTTAACAGTTATATACTTTCTCATTACATACTTGTACACAGAAGCACACACTAAACTTCTATAAATCTTATGATCTAACATCACATTTAGTAAATCTACTTTGGTGACATGGAACCTATGAATGCAACAATGCTAGAAATTCACCAGATACTATGGCTCAGTCAGTAGAGCATGAGACTCTTAATCTCAGGGTCGTGGGTTCAAACCCCACATCGGGCAAAAGACTCCTGCATTGCAGGGGTTGGACTAAATGACCCTCATGGTCCCTTCCAACTCTACAATATTCTATGATTCTCTGTTAGGCAGCTTGGAGGGTGAGTTCCCCCCACCTTTTCCACCACGCCCCTGTTCCATAGCAGAGAGTACACTAGCTCAAATAGAACAAGACATAACTGCAATTTCAAAGAAAGGTGGAGGAGGGGGAATCAAATGGAGTTATAAAACAAATATTCCTTTTGTGAATAGGTGTGGGTAGCCCCATTTCAATTGGCTGCCCTCTTTCTTGGTGTTTGATTATACCTTACTTTTGGCCTCTGCTTCTCAGGAGGTGACAGATTGGCTAAATTAATGTTGAGTAAAATCAGTGAAAGGGAAAATAATGGACGCCACATGATTTATTGCCTTTCGCAGAAATCTGCTAAGCAAATTCTGGGTCTGCCTTTGTATAGTGTGCAAAAAAGAAAAGTCTCAGGAACCTGACCTGCAAATTGTTTGCTTAGAGCCCTGTTTCCTTACAGGCGATGGGAGGAGTGGGGGGGGGGAGAGAAAGAGAGAGAGAGAGAGAGAGAGAGAGAGAGAGAGAGAGAGAGAGAGAGAGAGAGAGAGATTGTAATGGTTGTTGTTGTTTAAAGTATGCAAATGGAAAGTTACTGAGTAACATTGCTTCATTAGTCCAGTCAGTGCTGACCCAATAAATTATGGGGAGAATATATATTTTACAGGAAATTGATTTAATTGAAGCTTTGGTTAGTCACTACAAAATGTGTCTGGTTCATGCCACAGTAGCCAGGAATTTATAAATGAGTTCAGAATGTTGTTCAGGCACCAGAAAATAAACCTCCAAGCTATTTACTACCTCTATGATATATAAAGTTTGCAGTTTTGATTTTGTGTGATTATGTTCAGCAATGGTGACCTTTAGAGGCAACAATATTGAAGTGTAATGAGGAGATGTTTGATCACTGGTCTACAATGAAGACTTGGCATGACTTCTCCAGTCCTTCCTGGAATTTGTGAAATTCAACTGACAGGCTTTAACCTTTAGACTGCTGAAGTTTCAAAATGTAGAGGGTTTTGTCCTCTTTATATATAACCTGTAAGGTATAGGGGATTGGGGTTTGTTTGTTTGTTTGTAAGTTCTAGTGGCCTTTTAATCATCTTGTTAAATTAATACTGTGCACAAAGTGATGTAAATAATAATAATAATAATAATAATAATAATAATTACTGACCAGTCACTTGATGTAAACCTAGCCTTAAACTAGTATTCATGCAAAAACTTACTCTCTAAATATTGTAATATGGCTGCTGCTAAGCCAGGTTGGTGGTAAATATGGTGTTTATAAATTGTGACTGAATCCCATTGGAAGCAATGGAATGGGACATGTATTCTATTCTTATCCATTAGGATAAATCCTAATAATTTCACTGGGGCATAGTAAATGCCCCCAGAATTGCAGCCATAATCATGACAAACTGTTGTTGGATTGTACCTTCTGACTGTGTTCTGGGGTTGGTATGATGGCAAGATTTTGTATCATCAGTTAATATCATGGTGTGCAAGTAAGGAATTTGTTTTGTTTGGAATTGCAAGAGATAATTGATTGATTATTGGGTTGGATTCAGATATGGAAGGGGGTTAGCTGAAGCTGTATTAGAATTTCCCATTTGCCCTAAGCATGGCAAAAATTTCCTGCTTCATCACAAAGAAATGGAGAGCTTGTTCACAGCACAGTGCAGCGATTAGAGTGTTGGACTAGGGGCCTGGGAGACCAAGGTTCAAATCCCCGCTCAACAATGAAGCTCACCTTGGGCCAGCTACTGCCTCTCAGCCCAACCAACCTTGCAGCATTGTTGTGAGGATAAAATGGGGAGAGAGGGAGGAATTCCATTCCACATATAGATATCCCTGCGCTAATGGAAATGCTTGTTGTATACTGCCCGTGATCTTTAATTCAGCATTGCAGACAGTACCAGATTAAACCCTGTGGAGGCCCCATGGCAGTCGAAATCTCGGGGAGGAGGGCTCGCAAATTAACTCTTAATATGTTTTTGATTATAAAAGGTAAAGGGACCCCTGACCATTAGGTCCAGTCGTGTCCGACTATGGGGTTGCGGCGCTCATCTCGCGTTACTGGCCGAGGGATCCGGCGTACAGCTTCCAGGTCATGTGGCCAGCATGACAAAGCCGCTTCTGGTGAACCAGAGCAGCTCATGGAAACGCCGTTTACCTTCCCACCGGAGTGGTACCTATTTATCTACTTGCACTTTGACGTGCTTTCGAACTGCTAGGTGGGCAGGAGCTGGGACTGAGCAACGGGAGCTCACCCCGTCGCAGGGATTCTAACCGCCAACCTTCTGATCAGCAAGCCCTAGGCTCTGTGGTTTAAACCACAGTGCCACCCGCGTCCCACCGTTTTTTATTATACCAACCAACAATTTTAATAAACGTATTTTGATCTGTTGTTGCAGGGCCCCTAAAAGGTGTGGGGCCCATAGGCGAGTGCCAACTCTGCCTATTTGGTAATCCGGCACTGATTGTAGAAAGAGCCTTGCCAATTTTAAGTAAAAATAGCAGGGCAAAAACATTAACCAAGAAAACACAAGTGAAAATCTCACGAGCCAAATAGAGCAAATGATTGATAACTTCTCTTTCTGTAGATAATTGTACATGCTTGACATACCACAATATGCAGTTGTTTAAGGGGTAGCAGAAAAGGTTCAACCCCTTCTAATTAACCATTTGATGCCAGGCTCATTGTGTCTTTTTTTGTGTGAAGATAACCGAGTCCTCACACAACTCGCTCTGAAGCATTTGGTCGCATTTCCATCAAAAGTTTTGTGTGTCTTTATTGGAGCAAAATTCTGTGCAGTAGCGTGATGAAAATACTATCGCCGTCTGAAAGAATTTATGAAAAGATAATTAAATCTAAACTACGTGGAATGGAGAAAGCAACTTTTTATATATAATAGCTATTATTGATTTTCTGGCTGGATGGTCATAGAGAATTTAAGCATCAGGGCTCCTACACTTTCACAAAGAGGGGATATTACAATTTATGTACAATTCTTAGAGGGAAAGCTAGAGACAGTGAGACAAAAGAGGCTTTGGAGAAAGCTGTGACTGCTGATGAAGTGGTGTGGGGGGGTATGTATTCGGCCACCGTTCATTCAAACGACAATTTCGTAGTCAAAAATGACTCTCAGATTGAACTGGTATCGGTTGGTGTGTTGTTCTTCCCACCCTTCTCCCGCTGCAAGAGCTGAGAGCTGGTGGCTGAACGCCCATCACCTTGAACTGTAAAGCACCGGGTGATTTTTCTAAGAATCCTTGAAAAACAGCCTCAGTTTGCTCCAAGCCTTTTCTGAGAAATTGCGGAAAAATCAAATGTGGAGGAGACTGATTCCAGCCCTCCTTGCCAACTCTCCCTTTCCAAGAAAACGTTGCTGGTGCCAGGAGGAGTCATGCAGCCCTTGGCTTCACTTCACATGATGCTTCTAAGCTGCCGCTTCCTTTGGGATACATGGAATTTGTAGTACTCCACAGTCCTCACATGATTACTGGAAAGTGTGGCTGTGCTACTGGCCCCACCACTCAAAGTCACAAAGCTTCTTCTGACATCAAGGGGAAACCTACATGCATAGATACCGATGTATATATGTTTCTCTGGGAACTGGAATCCTACATGATTAGGATACAAAGACCCAGGGAAGCTTATACCTATAGAGATCTATGCATTTCATGTACCATAGGTGTTATCGTTGCAGATGTCCACACCTAATGCATGGGATGGAGGGGCAGGACCTGGAGAAGTTGAATAATAATAATAATAATAATAATAATAATAATTTATATGCAGCTCATTTGACAGGGTTGCCCCAGCCACTTTAGGTGGCTTCCAACAAATTATAAAACCACACTAAAATGCCATACATTAAAAACATCCCTATACAGGGCTGCCTTCGGATGTCTTCTAAAACATGTACAGAAATGTGGAGAGAGTCACAGTAAAATGCTGGTGAATTTTCATGAGGATTATTATTATTATTATTATTATTATTTACAGATAATTCATAAACCAATAGGGGGAACTGTACATAAGACTTGAAAAATGGGAAACAGAGGGAAACTAACATGGATAGATTCAGATGTTGTTGGACTACAGTTCCCATGAGCCTCAGTCAGCATGGCAAATGGTCACGGTTAAGGGAACTGTAGTCCTGCAACATCTGGTGGGCAGCAGGTTCTCTATCCTGGAGCAAAGGATGCACCATTTATAATATTGTTGCCAAAAGCTCATTGCAGGTTTTGATTTACTTTTTAAAAATAACTTTCCCCCTGCTCTTTGTTATACTTGGGTGTGCATAACCACCCATCCACCCAACCACATATGGAGTATTTGTCTGCATTGTACCCAACCCTTTGAGCAGTGGATGCAGTGCAGCTTAGAAATACAGTGGTACCTTGGTTTACGAACTTAATCCGTTCTGGAAGTCCGTTCTTAAACTGAGGCACGCTTTCCCTAATGAGGCCTCCTGCTGCCTGTGCCCTTCCACCGTTCAGATTCTGTTCTTAGACCAAAGTAAAGTTCTCAAACCGGGACACTATTACCGGTTTTGCGGAGTTCGTAAACCAAATCGTTCTTAAACAGGACTGTTCTTAAACCGAGGTACCACTGTATAATAGATAAATGAATGAATGTTCAAAGAGCAGAAACAAGATGACCATCTGCTTCCGAATAGAGAAGGTGCCATGCTCCGTTTACATTTGTTGCATCTCTTATAGAAGCATTTAAAAACAGACTTAATAACATAAAAGATCAAAAGCAGATCAGGGGATAGCCCGCTACCAGGCAGACCCCCATTTCACAACTAGCTCCTCCACCAGCCCGCCAGCTTCTTTCCAGAACAGCAATTAATTCTCCCCTAGCCCCTTGTCCCACCACTGCTCTTCCCTCGAGTCCCCGATGTGAAGTTTTGTGCTGCCCACTCTGGCACATTCTCAACCCTGTCTCCCTTTCTTCTCCTTTCAAGAATGTTGTGACTTGAGGCATCAATCTGGACCTCCAGCCGAGGCTTTTAACTCTTGAAAAGAAAAGGAAAAAGTTAAATTGGAGGCAATATATTTCCCTCATTAATCTGTTACTTTTGAGGAAAGTTTTTTTTTTTTTTTTAAAGCAGACAGAAATGCTCAATTGGAACTTTTTGGCGACTGCTGAAACCCTTTTCTTTCTGCCATGCATTCGGCTATCTTATAGCTTGTTAATTTTTTAAAAGTTTTTTTTTAAAGCATGTTGTGGACATCTTTAAAGGGTGCTAATCATAAGAATTGCATTTCCTTAGAGGGGTATTTAATTGAACACCAAAAAGTGTTGTTTTGTGACTTTAAGTCTTTATGGTAAGTTTAGAGAAGCAACCGGCGCAAAAGTGGGATATAAATGCAAGTATAAACAAGTATAAACGTGGGTGGCGCTGTAGTCTAAACCACAGAGCCTAGAGCTTGCCGATCAGAAGGTTGGTGGTTCGAATCCCCGCGACAGGGTGAGCTCCCATTGCTTTGTCCCAGCTCCTGCCCACCTAGCAGTTCAAAAGCATGTCAAAGTGCAAGTTGATAAATACCGGTAGGTACCGCTCCGGTGGGAAGGTAAACGGCATTTCCATGCACTGCTCTGGTTTCACCAGAAGCGACTTAGTCATGCTGGCCACATAACCCAGAAGCTGTCTGTGGGAAAAAAAACCAGCTACCTCAGCCTATAGAGTGAGATGAGCACTGCAACCCCAGAGTCGTCCGTGACTGGACCTAACGGTCAGGGATACCTTTACCTATAAACAAGCTAACTAGACACAAGGGGATTTTCAGCCTGGGGGAAGGAAAGTAGGCATGTTTTGTGGCTTTGAAATGCCATTGTTTGGTGATCCTGCTGTATGCATGCCCCAGAGGCAATGTGTTGATTGTCATTTAGGTTTGATGAATTGTGTGCCAAATATGATGACTGCACACACATACATGATCTTTGCCAAATATTGTGTTGGCGATTACCGGTATAATGAAGTAAAGATGACAACTGCATGTGCAATAGGAATGTGGGAGAACTTCTGTTTTGTTTGCATTTCAATGAGAGACTACTTGTTTTGCGCTTCGCAAACGGAAACGCATCCAGCCTTCAAACTCTGCGCTTATCCGAATATTGCGAATCAGCCCTTCTACCAAGTAATGTAGAAAAATGCATTGTATATGAGGAAAGTGTGCCTAAAAAGGAATACATTAGTGAAAATAACTTACAATGATGCATTGAATTAGGGGGAATTACTTGCAAAAATGTGTACATTAGTCAAAACTGCATACAAGAGTGAGTTTATTAGGAGAAATTTGCAGGCAAATGCTGATGAATTTTCATGAGAATAGTCTGCT
>NC_046312.1:102974813-102999813 GCF_009819535.1 Lacerta agilis
ACATCCAATAGATTCCTGTGAAGACTAATGCAAAGTATTCATTCAGTTTTTCCTGCAATTTCCCAGTATTCTCACCATAATCTTTCCACCTTTACTGTCTAAGTTTGACTACTTCTCTGGGTGGATTCCTGTTTCTGATGTATTTAAAGAAATGATGTTTGTCTTACTATTTTTATCAATGAGTTCCCCGTCTTCTTTTTTTCCACCTGTCTTATTATCAACTTACATTTAGTTTCGTCAGATTCTTATTTTATTTGTCCTCCACTGGGTAATCTTAATTAGCCATGTTGGCACCCTCTGTTTACACTTTTCATTTCCTTAGATATACAGTCCATCTGAGCTTCTGTGCCTATGATTTTAAATAACCCAAAAGCACCCTGAAGAGATCCGACCCTCTTGATTTTCCCTTTCAACTTCCTACAAGTAATCTCTTTTCCCATGTGGCTGTGCTAGACTTTGTGGGCAATTGTCCACTTATACATCTCTTGGATGCACTAGCACTGCAGTCACTGTTCCAAATCAATTCAGAAACATCTGCATCTATATCCTGGGTATCACTCAGGATTAAATCTGAAGAATTCAGAAGGTATCTGAAGAAGTGTGCATGCACACAAAAGCTCATACCAAGAACAAACTTAGTTGGTCTCTAAGGTGCTCCTGGAAGGATTTTTTATTATTATTAAATCCAGAGTTCACCTTCCTTTTAGTTGGTTCTGTGATTAAGTCTGCAATCCCTACACCTACTTACATGGGAGTAAGGTCCTGCGATTCAGTGGTATTTACTTCTGGGTAGACCTGCATAGGATTGCACTGTAAATGTCCAGTCACCTATTGAATCTAGAGCTTTTATCTCTTTGTCAGAATTTGAGCATACACTTGGCTAGTCACTGTGAAGGTACTTGAAAGACACACATAATTATAAAATGTTGTTCATGGGTTGAGAGTTGGTCAGCAAAGTGGCCAATAAATAACGAAACAGGGGGGCACAATCTCAGCCATGGTTGAGCACTTCCAAGTCCCATTGACTCCAACAGAAGAGAGTGGAACATACGTTAACTATCCCATTTATATCAATGGCAATGTGTTTCACTTTGCTCTGAATTATTCACATTTGTGTTTTTTCCCCTTACTTCTGTTCCTAGTAAGACATCTTTATCTTTCAGGGGGGGGGGAGAATGATTACATAAACAAGCTTTAAACTGTGATCTAAAAGATGGTAGTGTTAGAAAGAAGAAGGGTTGAAAATAGCAATCCTATCCAATGGAGCACATTGTCTACTGGCAGCATAATATATGCCTGAGAAGCACAGATTGTAAATGCAGGATGTTTAATTTCCCAGACGTCTGTAGGTGTCACGTAACATTTCCTTTTGCATATATGCACCTAGCAATAATCACTATAATTCACTCTGTTGCTATAATTCATCTGTCTTCTTCTGGCTTTATTTCACCTTTTAAACTGCAGGGTCTTTGATGGGAAATTTGAAGCAGATACTACACTCCGGTGTATAGGTGTTTCCTACTAAAGCTCGGTTGGATATGATTTCTTTTCTTTTTTTTTTAAGCGACATTTTGGGCTATATATTTTTGATTAAAGGAGGAGGGCAGTTTGAAGTTTGGAGGTGAAATACAGGGAAATGCCTTCACTGTTCCTGCAGCTTAACTGTTCCTTAAGCTCTTCCTCCCCCACTCCATTTTTACAGGCATATGATAAATTTCTAAGACTTACTGTAAGAGCTGTATCTTTTTATTTTAATAACTGTCACCTGGTTTAAAATTATGCTTGGTTGGAAAAAAAATTGCAAACAATACTACAACTTCTAAATATATTTTGTTTAACGAAGCCACTCTATAAATTTTGCACTATTTTTAGTTATTAATTACTAAGTCTGAAAAGGGCTAAATTCAGAGCAACTCTCTGTTCCAAGGAAGATCTAATTGCCAAGGACCGAGCCTTAATATTAACTAGGATAATTATTATGCAAAGCATACCCACCCAGAATGTTTGCATAGCTATCACAAGCGCTTTCATAAATGATGCTTTAATTAGTCTTAATTAGAATTTGTTTAAGTCAGCAGGGAATGCAGAGCCCGTGAAATGATGTATGTAATAAGCATCAGGCTCACTTTTTACTTGGGGAATAGAGCTGACAAAATCACATCACGTTAAATTGATTCAGTCAGAATTAAAATTCTTATGGTATTAATTAAATGGGGGATCTCATTAGCAGGCTGCAGGGTGACGGAACGACTCTTTGGCGACCAGATGTGAAGGAAGCAGCACTGAACAAGAGCACCATTAGAGCTAAAAGTCAGCCGAGCTCAGTCGCAGAAAGAGCGGTGTTAAGGCTCAATGCAAAGGGCTACGGCCATTGCAAGATATCAGAAAAATCCAGGGCTCCTTTCAGCTAATTTGGAGCCCTTTGCCCAATTCAAGTCATAGGAAAATGACACCTTGGATTTTGCCGAGCAACCAGCTAATTTTCAGAAGGGAACTGATTGGGTAATTAAAGCAGAAAGACCCAGCAGCAGTGGGATGGCCAGGGGTCCACAAGGGACTAAACCGTAAAGAAAATACATAGGGTTAGTTTTAATGGATATGAAGGGACGGGGAAAACTATTCATTTTTCACATCAGCAGATACTGATGGGTCCACCACTACCATTTGACCCAACTGAGCATGGCAAATGTGTGCAAGGAGTATTCAGGGCATGGTTGGTCTTGTAGGACATCCAGGTAGGGGAAGCACTTCATCCCATTTCCATTCAGAATGAGCTCGTTCCATTTGGAAAAATTCTCAGAATAGACCGGGGTTTTCCCAGTAGTTCCCAGGAACCTTGCAAAGACTCCTCTCACTCCAGATACTTCCCTGCCAACCTTGGCTGAAGTCAGTTTTCATCCTACTCCCCACTTTGCAAGTTCCCCCACTCTGTCCCCAGTATTCACCTTCCAGTCGCTTACTATATTATTATTATTATTATTATTATTATTATTATTATTACCATCACCACCACCATTTTCGTCATTATTGGAGCTAATTCGTTACTCCTGCTAATGTGTTTGCATTACACCACTCACCCTCCTGTTGTCAGGGACTGGGCAGAGGAGAAATGGTGGAGACCACCTCCCCAGCCTGACCCTTCCAGGGACAGGAAGACAGTTTAGATTTACAACAGGGTTTTGAGGGAGGTCAGAGCTCAGAGGCAGATGAGGGGGAAAGCTTGGAAATAATGGGAGAGGAGGAGGAGGAGGAAGAGGAAGCACCAGGGGGACGACAGCTGATGGACACAGTGTCTTAAGAAAGCATTCCCAGATCCCCCCCTCCCAGAACCTAGCGAGCCTTGAAAGTAGGAGAGCAAAGACCTCAAAGACAGAGGGCACATAGCAGCACCCGTAGAAGTGATGAATGAGTGGGAGAAACGGGGGTGGTGGAGATTCACTCGGACAACGCCATTATCCAAGAGGCTGCGTTCTATAGCCTCTCTCTGTAACTGCTGAATAAAAAAAGGACGGTAAGAAACATTCTCTTGTCTTTGTATGTTCCTGAGCAATCAGTCGGGAGTTGCTGACAGCTGCCTAACGCCTAGTAAGCAAAAGCAATGACAGAAAGTCAGGTAAATGCCACTGCCCTGCCTTGCTGATCGCTATTGAGCAATACAAATAAGTGAGCCCATTTTAATAGCTTAAACCAAACAGAAGAGATAACAATGCCAAAACAAAATCGGAATGGTTGTCACCATTTTCCAGACAATGCATCTGTATCCAATCGTTTGGTTCTGAGACTCCATTTCCAAGTGTCCAAGAAGCCTGTCCCAACAGTCACCTTGGTAGTGCCGACATTCCACACAGTGGCTAATAACTTTCCTTTCTTTCTCTTCCACCAAGTAGCTCCCACCACCAAGCAACCAGCAGGCGGAGAGTGAGGGGGCCAATTAAGCCTCCCGTGGAAGGGAGTTTTTAATCTGGGACACCATCATAAAGAAGTTCACTCCCAATTCATTCCGAACCATAAGGTGTCCTTATTTAGGTTGTCTGGAGGCCACCTTCCTGCCATTGACATCTTGCTGAGCTTCAAAAAGGCACCGTTCTCATTGTTGTTGGAAACACAGTGGTGGGTTATACCGTCATTAGGCTGCTCTAACAAGGTCCTATTGCAGTAGCTGGAAAAGGAACGTGCATTAGCAAATATCACTTGTCTTATTTTTATTCTCGGGGAATGTCCTTATACTTCAAAAAGGATGGAGGTGAGTTAGCACAACCTTGCTTTAAAGAATAGCAAATTGCAGCTGTTTGATCAACTGAAATCTGTAAACATAACTGACCCACTGGTGTTTCCAACAGACAGTTAACTGTGTATATATACCCATGTCAGAAACCAGCCTGGCAGTCATCGCAGATCCAGATGTGATTGCAGCTGTTCCACAGCCACCCTGTTTTGCTGCCTTCCTGTTTATTACATGACAGGAACCATCAGCAGTTCATGATCACATATTGTTTTTCTGGCCCGAAGCATAGATATTGCCAGATGGACTCTGGAGGAAGATTACTCTGATGTAGCTGATCAACTTGTGAGTCTGGATACTTAGGGCTAATTAGCTAACTTAGCCCTCCTGTGTCAGAAATATTATACTAGAAGCTTTAACAGCCCACATCTCATCTCCATTCTGTTTCACAGGAAAATAATGAAATGTTGGGAGAGTCTTAAGATAAAGAGCTCTCAACAGCCAATCATAATGACAAATGCTTCTGCCTCTTGGCCACAGACAACCCCATTGTGTTTTCCTGGGCCAGATTTTCTTAATATTTGCTTTCTTTGAACAGGCACAATTTCCTTTTTGATCCATGAAAATTTGCCTCGTACGGACTTACACTGGTTTAATATTTATTTTTTTTCCTCAGGGAACTATAGGGGGTTGATGTAGGGAGCTCAGAGTATTACCAGCACCCTCAGCAAGCTATATTTTCCAGTGTTGTGTGTGGGAAGCCATGACAGGGAGACTGGTATAAAAACAACAGGATGGCTTCTGTAAGGATAAGGATACTTGGAGGGTCTGCCATGCTGGCTAGGGCTGATGGGATTTGGATGGAGTCTAACAACATGTGGAGGACCACAGGTCCCCCAATTCTGCTATGTTCCCATTCATAGGCAGTGTGTGAGGCAGTTTTCTGGAGGCAACTGGTGACCATCATAGCGGAAGGTGCTTGTGTCCTTAGCAGTGGTGGAGGTAGAGACACAGAGCTGTTAGCAGTCTGAAGGCCTGAGGCTGCTGAATGGCTAGCTGTACTGTGGATGGGCCGTGTTGTTTGTCATTAGTGCCAGGCTTTGCTAGCTGTGCAGTCTCATGCTTCTACCTTGTTGAGACACTCTGGTAAGGGGGCTGGACCCCCCTTCCCCACTAGCAGCATAGGCCTAGAGGTGATGATTAGCCTATGGGCTACTCACCTCATCCAGTAGTCCATCTCATAAGTTGCTGCTGACCTGAACCCCACTTTTCGAAGATCTTTTTTTTTTTTGGTGTGGAATCCCCACCCCAAAAGGTGCAGTAATGCTGGATGAAAACATTTCCATGTGGGGAATGTGAAGGATATTGAAGAGAAAATCTCCCCACTTTTGGATTGCTACTGGAAGGAGTACAATTCCAAGCTCAATTCAAGCAGTTCTTAATGAATCCCGAGAATCTGAAAATTCAGTTTTGATAAATCTAAAGATAATTTGTTGATTTTTCAAACGAAGTTTCCACACCTCGTGTTTTGTGGTGGTGGGCAATGTGCTCACTTTCTGAAAAATGTTTGGAAACTGGGATCCACTCAGAATATTTCAGCATGGGACTTTGAAGTCACAGCCTTTATGGTGTTTAATCTGGACTGGATTGTGTCCGGTGTTTTACGGCCTGTGTTTCAGTGGGACTTATTTATTTGGGAGTTTCCGTGAAGCTGGGGGGGGGGTCTTGCTTCTGAATAATCCCACCTAGGATAGGGCTGCAAGTCTTTTTTCAGTTGTGGCCTGCATGGCTTTACCCGATATTTTAGGACTTCAGAGAAATGATACATCTTTTTATAAAAAAAGAAACCTAGCATAAACCTTCTAAAACATTCACTACTCTTACTGCCTAATACATTTATTCATGGCCTATATATATATTCCCCCATTATATCCTATCCTTTTTCATGTCTTCATTTTTAATAATATTGCTTATGTGAAAATTGCTGGATAAATTATTCAATTCTCTCTATAATCTAGTATATCGGCAGTAAAACTGCTAACCCACCTCTGTAAATACATTTACAATAATTTAGACCTGTCTCCTGTTAGCTTCCTCACCTTCCCATTGTTCCGGAATTCCTAACTCCAGAGATATACGCTGTTCATGAGACAGGTGACAAAGAATAATATTTGGTTTCTGTTTACAGTGTAACAAAGGCAGTCTGTTTTGGAGAGGCACATACGCAGATACTCTTCGTTCCATATGAAATTTCATTAGTGCTAAGTATAGAATTCATATAGGTAGTTAATTAATTCTTCATCACAAGTCCACAAATGCCTAATCACCATGTACAAATAGTTATGCTGAATGTGTGATGTTCCATAGGAACACAAGAAGCTGCATTATCTGACCATTTGTCATGGTCCGGGTTACAGGCAGTCAGAGTCCCAGCTTGGTACGTCGGGACTGGGGTAGATGTTGGGAAGCAGGAATCAGCAGTCCAGGAGTCAGGAAGCTAAGAGTCCGAGGGTCAGGAAACCAGGAGTCAGGAAGCCAAGGGTCCAAGAGTCAGAATACCAAAGCACAGCTAGGTGGGTAGCGTGTTGCTGTGGCAAAGAGCCAGAGGGAAATGCTGGTCTTATATACCCCTCCTGGCCCTTGCCACCAGGTGCGATGAGTCTTCTGTTAAGCCTCACCTGTGCGGCTGCATCTTGCCCTTCCAGGCCAAACTCAGGAAGGCCCCAGTCCTGCGAGGCCCTACCAGTCACAGGGCCTGGCTCCTTCACGCTCTCCTGACACCATTGGCCCATCTACTTCACTGTTGTCTACACTGAGCCTCTCTAGGGTTTCAGACAGGTCCCATCCCTACTTGGAAATGCTGGGGACTGAACCTGAGACCTTCTGCAGGCAAATCAGATGCTCCATTACTGAGCTGCGGCCTTTCTCAATCTAGCGGCATATGCTCCTGTTGAAATGACTGGGTGCTGCTGTGCAAGAGAGCTATGATTGGTAGTGAACTACTCCCATCCGTTTCAACAGGGCTGGAGGAGGGAAATTTCCCAATGAGTTGTGTGCCAAGATTTCTCAGAGCCTGTGTCACACCTAAACATAGAATCAGAATTGTAGAGTTGGAAGGGACCCTATGGGGGCTTACCAACCCCCTGCAATGCAGGAATATCAACTAAAGCCTCCATGAGAGATGGCCATCCAACCCCTGCTTAAAAACCTCCAGGGAAGGAGAGTCCACAACCTCCCGAGGGAGACCGTACCACTGCCGAACAGCTCTTACTGTCAGAAAGTTCTTTCTGATGTTCAGTTCACCACATTTCCATATCGGTTTGTGATTTTTCTTAAATGTCCTCATTAAAGGACATTATGTGCATTTTTATGTGGATTCTTACCTTGGCTGGAGAATGGCATTACAAAACCCAGAAAGGTACACATGTTGAAGTACGGCTATTTCAGAAAGTGCAAACCAGGTAGATTCATCTTTAAAGATGAAATGAATTGGATTTCTCCCCAGCCCCTATGTCAGGCTAATTCAGGAAAGGAATGTCTCAGGAATGTTGTTGGTGATGCCGTGTCCTCCTTATGAGAGGGAGAGAGTAATGACTTTCACGCATTCTGAGTTGTGTGTTTCCTGAGGTCTGCAAGCTCTCAAGGGAGTTCAAGAGAGGAGAGAATCCATCAAATGCTGCAGAAGAACCACAGTACAAGTAAGACCAGGAGGTCAAAACTTTGATAGTTCAAAACACTTCATTTTCCAAATTTACTGCATGTGCCCTTCCACGTAAATGTAACTCAGTGGGATCATCTGTATGGACTTGAATGTCTAGAAATTGAAAAATTGTGTCCGTATATTACTAAGTGCTGATTCGTACATGTTTAACTGTGCTGGTAATGCTTTGAAATTTATGTCTGTCATGGTCAAATGTCATGTCACATGAGCCTTGGTTTCTCACATTATGGAAGAGGAGGAGGAGGAGCTCCTTGTTGCACCAAACAAAACTAAGCTGGTATGATTCAAACACCAGGACCGTGCTGTTTCAGACCACTGAAAGGGCCCCTTACTTCCTTGTACTTGCAATAGGCATACATAGCGGAAAAGATTTTTCATTGTGGGTAGGGGCATGTGGCTTCTAGGGCTGGGCGATATATCAATATATCTAAAACCTGGTTGAAGTCCATATCATGATATTAGTTTCATGATTTTTGAACTGGCAATGTATCACGAATCATAATGTGTGTTAGGGCTGGGCGATATATCATCCAAACCTGGTTTGAAGTCCGTATCGTGATATCAATTTCATAATTTTTGACCTGGTTAAAAATATAGTGAATCATGGTTTGTGTGCTATGCGAAAATCACAATATGGGGAAACTGTGAAACCAGTCAATGCCTCTACATAACTTCATCCTTATTTCAGACACTGTGATATCACCCAGCCCTAGCGGCTTCCAAAACTCAAAGCATAGTACAAAAATAATCATGAGGTCCTTTGGTGCAAACAAAGGCCATAGGGCATTTACTATAAGGCAATTATTCCAAAAACCTTTATTTATTTATTTTGTTTGGCACATATGTTAAAACCTCAGGGTGTCAGTTCTGAAATCAGGGAGATGTCTAGGGCAGGGGAACCTTTTCAGTTTGAAGGGAACCCCTTCCTGGCCAACCTTCCAGGGGCCACATGCCATGATGGGCTGGGCCAGGAGCAAAAATGGAACAGAGGAACCAATGTAGATGTCACCTTTGTACAGTAGCCCATTTTCTATGCAATACCTCAGCAACCACCTCTCCCCATATGAACCAACCTGTACCCTGCACTCATCATATGAGGCCCTTCTTCATGTGCTTCACACGAAGGTCTGGAGGGTGGCAACACGAGAACAGGTCTTTTCTGTGGTGGCTCCCCACTTGTGGAATGTTCTCTGTAGGGAGGCTCACCTGGCACTTTCATTACATATTTTTAGGCGCCAGGAGAAAACATTCCTCTTCACCCAGGCTTTTGGCTGATGAAACAACCTATGGTCATTTAAATGGGTCTGCGGGGTGTGGGTGCTGTTGTTACAGTCGAACCTCGGTTGTCGAACGTAATCCATTCCAGAAGACCATTCGACTTCTGAAACATTCGACAACTGAGGTGCAATTGCCGGTCGGCAAAATCCATTGAAAAAAATGGAGAAACGCGCCTCAGAAGTCATTTGACTTCCGAGGTGCGTTTGGAAACACAAGCATTTCTGGGTTGTTGGCATTCGAAAGCCGAAACGTTTGACTTCTGAAGCGTTCGACAACCAAGGTTCCACTGTATTATGTTTCGTATTTTCTGTTTTTACACTGTGAACCACTCTGTGATCTTTGGATGAAGGGTGGTATGCAAATTTAATAAACAGTAACAATTATAACACACTCACCCCTCTCTGTCCTCCATTCATATAAGCTAGAAACATTAACTAAATTCAAGGACACATTCCAGCCTGGCAAAAATGAGGGTTTCAAATCAGGCATTGTGAGGGGTGCGGCTTGGGTGGGTAACCTGAGGAGAGTCTCAAGGGCCAGATACAGAAGGGGGGAGGGGCTGCATTTGCTCCCCAGACCTGAGGTTCCTTATCCCTGAACTAGGGAGAGCTTGTAAGGGAGGGACCATAGCTGAATGGTAGCCTACACTCTGTGAGAGCCAATTGTTCCAGGATGAATCCTTGGCATTTACGCATATAAGGAGCAGGTGGCAGCAGTTTCCATGTTGCTCAGATAATGTAGGAATTGACCATAAGCAGAGGTGGATTTAGTTCTTCTGCAATGGCCGCCGCAGGGCTACAACTATGATGTTGTGCACACATAGAAAGGATGGCGAGAGGTTGCAGGGTGCCAAATTTTGGCCTCACACAGGGTGCCACTGAAATTTAAAGGCCAAATTCCGCCCTTGCCATATGTAGTCTAATTTAATTCAGTAGCCCATCAACATTCAGAAGCAGGCAATGTGACTATAAGCAGGGGTTGACTGGCATTTTGTGCATGCAATAATATTGTTGGCTGAATGTATCTTTTAGTGGGAAGTGCAAAGGCTGGGTTACCTCGACCCTTCCAAAATTAATGGGGAAACAATGCAAAACGAAATCAGTTATTATATGAAAGGGTTTGTTCTGTGATTTACGGACAGCAAACTGCCAAGGAATGTAAAGACCATGGTGGATCTCATACCCATATTTTACACTAATGAAAATGGAACCAGTAGGGAGCGTGGTCGGTTTGGGTACTCTGAGATATTAAAACATTTGGAATAGATTTGCTCTGTGGAAAAGTTTGCTCTCTCCCTTATTGCACATTGCACAAATTAAAAGTGGAATGAATGGTTTCCATTCATTACCAAACAAAATGTTTGATCGCTTCTGGTGGCGAATGTGCAAGCCAATCTCCTGCCTGTCCAGTCAACTGTTTCACCCCCTTTCCTAGGCATCTTTTTGTCATTTCAAAATGCCCACGCAGAGCAAGTCAAGCCGTTTTTTGAAAAAAAAAATAATAATAAAAGAAAACCCCGGCCAAATGGAATGCCGAGATTAGGTTTGATCTAACTCAACCTTTTCAAATTACTACACTAATTTTCGACATATGAATTTAACTGTGTGTTTGCCCCTCTATAAACAGGACGAATAAACACTATATCATTTTTACACTTGAACTGTATTATGACTTTAATGCAGGCTTAGGTGAGATGAGGTCAGAGGATACAATTAAATGGATCTGGTACCATCTGGATATTAGGGTCTCTTTAACCATGCTTGGGTGATTTATCCATCAGCAACTCATGTACTGCTCCATAAAAATTGATATCTTGTTTTTTTTATATAAAGGTATTAAAATACAGTGTACTTTTAAAATTAAAGGCTAAAATATTGCAGGGTTGCCAGCAGGTAGTTTTATCCCTTCTTCAGTGGAACAGAAATTCCCTAATGTAAGACTTCAACTGCTACAGGACATATACTTAAGTTGTAGAAAGAGATATAAGATAGAGAAACGCATGCTCTTTTAAAGACAGGCCTATTGCAGCAAAAACTTCCAGATCACGTTATAATCTCTGTGTGAAAATAGTTTAATATGATTAGCGCCCTTGTTAAAGGGCTATATATCTGTTACACCTCTTAGCACAATTAGATTCCTCCGTGCAGAGCTCTTAAGGAAATGTCACACAAACCCCCTTTTATAAGAAAGGAACACAAAGCCGTGAGGGTTGCTCCACAATTTTATTACTATTATTATTACAAGTTTGCAACTAATAGTGTATGGCATTATCCTGAACATATTCTGTAATCAAACTAAATTGATGCAGAATCAAATATTTCAGCTGTCAACGGTAAAGGCAAATGAATAGGAGGGGTGTGGAAAACACAGGGGGGAAATAATTCATCAATATGCCTACCCACCCACCCAAAAGCAAAAAAAAGCAAAATTAAACAACTAGAACTGCGTTTTTTGTGTTGTTGTTTTTTTTTTTAAAAAAGTAACACTTGATTACACATTTCCCAAATAAATAAATAAAAAGACATAGAAACAGCCAACAAAAAGTCAACAATACTTCTGGACAGTAATTTATATAGTTTAGTAATTTGGCTGTCAATAGGATACAAATAGCACTAATATATTACTATAATGCTTCATTTTCATTAAGACATCTGCCAAGTTCTCAAAATCCCTTTTCCATTTGGGACTTGACTTATAATTGCATAATCCCTTGGGGGAATGTCAATATTATTTTAATCAATTTTAACCACAATACACTATGGATGATTACATTGCAATGTCATTTCCAAAGTTACCTCCTCCTATTAGTCATTTGCAAAAGGGAGAGAACACTATGAATGTTGGTAAAGCGTGTTTCAGAAAGGAAACCAACTGCAGCTGGCTTCTGTTTCATTCTGAACTGTCATGGGAAAATATAGATATATTATGTATTCGCCCTCCCATCAGTGGTCAAAATAATTTATTTTCAAAAGTGGCTCTTCTTGTTCTCTACTTTCAGACTCTTTACCTGCACACAATAATTTCACAGTCCAGGCCAGCAGTCACATGCATTCACAGATTGATCATATGTGTTACTGCGGTTTTTGAATGTAAGGAGTTTTTGAATGTAAGGCAAAGTGACCATCTGCTTGGTTCACCAGGAATGACGACTGCAGTTGACGACAAATCCCAAAACTTCCAAAAGTGAGATGAGGTACTGTTAAATCGATGTGTAGAAGAAACAATCAGATACACCCCCTTTGACTCAAATTCAATGGTCACCATATGGAAGTCTGCATTTCACCACATTAAACAAGACATATGAAATATATTTAGAAGGCTATAGGAGCCACTTTTCTGAGGGTGTGTCCAATGGAACTTGTAAAGGCCTTCAGTAACATCAGTGGGGACAATTACTTGCGCCCTAACAATAAAAGCATCACCCCCCCCCAAAAAAAAATCTCAGCCAAACAATGTTTTCGTGTTAAAGAACCACACAATGGGCCCTGTAGATGTGGTTGCCTCAAAACAATACAGGATTGCTTTCCGGTGAACCCACAGACAATTGAACCCCATATTGCATCTGTATGTTTGAAAAAAGTATGTGTACTGGTCCTGTATTCTAGTCAGAGGTGCTATTAAGTGCTTTGATGCTTGGTGATGAATATTGCTGAGAAGATTTAACATCACATGTGGTACACGGAAAGAGTACTATCTAAACAAGGGCCAGCTCACCTGCCAGGCAGAGTGAGGTGAAGATCTACCTCAGGAACAAGGGGGAATAAAGATCTACCTCAGGATCCACTGCCCCTGAGGATCCTGCTAACCAAGGCAGTCGCCTCATGTTGCCTCATGAGTAGGCTGGCCCTGTGCCTTAGGCTGTCAGCGCTGAGCCATAGGCTGCTGGGAGAAATATCTGAGTCAAAGGCTTGAGCCAGGAAGATCTTGTTGTTTGGCCAAAGCTCCATCCAAAACAGGAAGCCTTTCTAGCCCATCCAGTCCAGGAGACTCAAAAGCCAGTCTTGCTGGGTAGGGCTAGTCCAGAACTTGAGAGTACTTTACTACCAAGAAGATCCTCAAAGCTGCAGTTCTGATCACTCACCATACAGAGCGGTGGCTTATGGAAGTGAATGCTCCTAGTTCTAACCTTCACGATCTAACAGGCATGAGATATCAGGGCATAATCATAGGACAGCAGGTCGCCATGCTTTGGTTAGTTTAGTTTTAATATTTGTGCCATTCAGATTTTCTTTCGTAGGCATCAAAAATTGGGGGCTGGCTCTGTATCTGAAAGCAGACCCTGAGCATTCATCCTTAATGTCCTGTTGCCGCTTACATCCGGAGCGCTCCCACCGTTGGCACTATTCTGGATTAAATTGTTTGAAAATGTTCTATTGAATTCTGACAATCCCACAGTTCATCGACTAGGGAGAGCGAACAGAGGGCTTGAGATTATCATAAGAAAGCAAAGATCAGAGCTTGAGGAAACGGATGTACACACCAAAAATAAGCAGTAAGATTTATTAATCAATGAAAAATTAGGGATAGTGTTTGCTTATCCAAGGTACATATTTCCTGCACATATTTAACATAGCAGCTCTTACACAGTCCCAAACGCCTTTAGACACTGACCTTGGCAATATTACAGGCGTAATATTTTCCCAGGGATGACTTCTTCCTGAACTGAGTCTCCAATATATTCTGAACAAACAAGCTTTCCTCACCAACAGGCATACAGTAGCTATCTTCTTTCTCCACCTGTTTTTTCTTGAATGAGCACATTTCTTGTGTATTTTAGGCCTTTCAAATGTGATGCGTTATGCACACACAATTCTGTTAAAGAAACGATAAACCATTTGTTAATCATTGCGGGTTAAGACAGGTGCATTTTCTTTACAAATTGCAGTGTAGAAGGAGTGCAGTGTTAGCATGGAGGTAATTTAAAGCTGCATGCCTAATATGCTCAACATGCCTGGAATTATTATACGTTGTTTGTATTTTGTGCTGCAGAGACCAGGCTCAACTGGAAGGATACAATCCTGATTTTTACCGGTGAGTGGCAAAACCCTTGAATGTCTCAGATGATGAAACTGGGTCACATTTTAAGGTACTTTAATATAGGGGCTAATGTGGATGTTAGGCTGCGATTACAAAGGCACATTTAGCTCAGTGCTGTTTCACAACCGCACCTTTGTCTCTTGAGCTCAGTTCAGCGGCCTCTGCACATTTGAGATTTAAATGGAATCTGGAGTAATTTGTGATCGATTGCCCATCCCAGAGAAATAGAGTGTAAATTTGCAAGTGTAAATTTGAAAATAAAATGCCTATCTGCACTTCCAAACTGTTCCTTCAGGGTCTAGCACATGGGTGGATATTGTTTTTTGTAGGTGAGGAAAAGGCAGGGAGGGTGATATCCAACTGTGGGAATATGTTTCATAGGTGCCTTTGCACCTGGTTATTTATGTTTATTTATGTTTACTTTATGAAATCCTTCCACCCTTGGAAGGAAGGGTAAAAAGGATCCGACAGGCAGCTCACTGCGTGGATCCTTCCGCAGTTAAAAAAGGCGCTCTAGTTTTAAATAAGGTAACGGTCGTTAATCTGTTTCCCGCCTAAACTTAGCACAGTAACAGGATTGTAATTGGTTGATATGCTTTTTATGACGTTGGTTGACCCTTCAATAAATAGCTGCCGCTCCCTGTTGTGGTGTGGAGAAAGCGCGAGGCAAGCCGAGTAAGAACATTGTTGCGTGGCAAGCATAGAGAGAAAGAGAAACTGAAACCAACCATGCAGGGTAGCGGAAGGCTTCTTCACCAGACTGCAGTCTCCATTGTGTTTATTTCATTTTCGTTTTAAAACCTTTTATTTGGCCGTCTAGTTTTTGGCCATCGTTTAGTTTAGTTCTTCTTCTTCTCCGGAACCTTCTGGAACTCACAGACGCTCGCAGAAAACTTCCGAGGCAATCAACAACATTCCGAACTCACACGCTAAACCTTCAGATTGTAGCCAGCGAACCCTTTTCACGGCACAGTGGGAGCGGGAACTCCAGCATTACCGGCCATCCCATTTGCTGGCTACCCCCACATCCAACTAAGTTTCACTCGGAGCTGTTGAAATTAATGGACCCAACTTAGTCATGTTCATTAATTTCAATGGGTGTACTCTGAGTAAAACCTAGCTGAAACCCAACCCCACATTGGCATGCATAGCCAAGTGTACATGAGACTAACCACTGAGTTGCGACACAACCTGTGTTGAAAGAAATCACGAAGAGGACATGGTCCAATCCAGCTCCTGGTTTGCCAGCAGCCTCTTATGTCAGTGTGCATGGGAAGGAATTTGCGCATGTGGCACTGTTTGTGCATAGAGTTCCTCCACACGAGCAGAAATCCTGATCCAATCATGTGCATTGGTTTGTGCATGCAGCTCTTTCCCACATGCTCTGAACTTATGGATGTCAGGCAGTCCTTGCCCATGTGGCCTCACAGTCCCCTCCACACTATCCCCCCCCCAACACATGGACAGGAGGCCATGTGAACCAGCCTCTCAGCTTCTGTTTGGTTCATACTAAGCTGTGGTTGATAACTGCCATAACCTTTGAATATTGGGTGCTATGGGTCTTTCCTTTGCGGTGGTGTAATCCTGGCTTCGTAGCTTGCATTACATACATATGCCAGCTGGAGCCTTGCCATCCCTCTTGAACTGCCAGTGTTTCAGGTGGGTTGTCTACTTTTAAAACACAAAAAGCAACACTATGTTTATCCATATGTGCATTCAGCTTTCGTGTGTGTGTGTGTGTGTGTGTGTGTACGCACGCGCCTGTACATAGAATTGCAAAACTGCTCTTGGTTTTAGGAAAATATGTTGGTGACATTGTAGGCACTAGTCAATGCAGCTGACTCAATAGATGCTCTCTCCCACCTCCCACCAATGGCACCTCAATGCAAACTGAATTTGTTGAAAACTCACAGAACCCATTTCCACAGTGAGGGGATTTTCAAACTGCCCCACTGCTCTAAAAACGTTACGCCTTATCTCAACACCCTCTAATTCTATTCTGTTCTTTCTGCTTCACTCAATACCTGGAATACCCTACTGTAACACAGAAAGCAAAATTAGAACAGCACCTTTGTTAAGCTGCATATTTTCTAATAAACGAAGAAGGTTCTTGCGTGTATACTGTTGTTTTTAAAGCAACATTAGCCTGGGGTGATTGCTAGGGAATTAATGATGAAAGAGAACTATTGGCCTAAAGAGAAGCCAAGGGCTATCAGCTTTCCCAGCCCAATGAAATTTCTTAAACCACGAAAGCTTAATTGAGACATCACTAAAAGGGTTAAAGAAATCCCGACAATTTTACTACATGAATCCTGTCAGTGAGATGCATTTGGAATTCCCGTTTAAAAGACATGTAATTGCTTCAGATTCTTTATATTATCATAACTCTTCAAAATTGATTGGTTTTAGGTTTATGGAAAAATATGCAAATGTGCAGAGAAATATGACACACATTTCTCATCGTGGAAATAAAAGTAGTTTGCTGAGAATCCATTTGATTGCATTTGATTACGGAACAAAAAGTAATTATTTAAGATACACGTCTTGAGGTTTCTGGAGGGGCACACTGTACGGGTGAAGTATTTGGTATACTTGATTTTTGTTTGCCCGCATTTGAGCGGTTTATTCACATATATTTTGACAGGCCAAAATATTAGGTAAAGGCTTATGCATAATTGTCATGAGGGCTGTGCCAAATGCTACCCAGTGAAGATTTCCAATGTGCCAAGGGTGTTCTCACCAAGTGGAGACGCTCTCCCCAAACATGCCTCAAAGTGTACCTTTTCCGGATTGGTTTGTTGCTGTCTGCAATCCTGACTTGGCTGCAGCTTTGGTGCCACTTTCTGATTGTTTGAAAAATAGCCTTTTGAAAAGAAAAATGGTTAGTTTTTTGGTAGCGACAGTGATGCCACTATGCAAGCAGTCAAATCTGGCTACCTGATTATGTAACTGAGAGGATACCAAGTCAGCTTAGGTTGGTGAGACCACTTTTTGACAGCCGTTGCCTTAACTCTGAACTGGCTTCATTTGCTCTCAGTGAAGGAGTGGCTGCACTAGGGGGGAAATTCAGGGCAGGGCACAAAAGGGGCCAAGCAGTGCTATTTTCTTAGAAAAAGAGGTGCCAGAACTCTTTTGAACTCAGAATGAACTCAGAATGAATGCCTCTTTTGCTCTCTTATAATGGCAATGGCGCCCACCTGAGAGGTGCTGGAACTGTGTTTTGACGAGTTCCGGCTAAAAAAAGCCCTGGGGCTAAGTATATTTCTTGGCAGTTGAGGTTTTCCTCACATATTAAGATCTCTGAAAGATCTCTGAACAGTATATGTTAATGACAGGGGTCCAGCAACGAGGGGGCAAGTTTGCGGGTTGCGAGTGAGCGCCTCGTTGTTGCTGTTTGTGCTTTGCTCCTCTGCCTACACCCATGCCATGAAGTCACCTCAGGGTTGTGAAGTGGATTTTAATGAAGCATGTGTTAAAGCAGGGGTCAGTAACCTTTTTCAGCCGTGGGCCGGTCCACCGTCCCTCAGACCTTGTGGGGGGCCGGACTATATTTTGGGGAAAAAAATGTACGAATTCCTATGCCCCACAAATAACCCAGAGATGCATTTTAAATAAATGGACGTATTCTACTCATGTAAAAACTTGCTGATTCCCGGAACATCCACAGGCCGGATTGAGAAGGCGATTGGGCCGCATCTGGCCCCCGGGCATTAGGTTGCCTATCCCTGTGTTAAAGTGAATATTTTTCTGGATGTGCCACACCTTCTTTCCAAGCTGCACCACGCTGGAGAGGGAGGCAGTGTTTCAGAGTACAGCGGTACCTCGACTTACGAATTACTCGACATACGAATTTTTCGACTTATGAATGAAGAAAGTGCCCGCACGCCTACGAATTTTTTGACATCCGAAGGACATCTGTTGGCTGTTTTAGATGGGGTTTACTCGACTTACGAATTTTAGATGCGGTTTACTCGACTTACGAATTTTTCCGAATTTTTCGTTTCCAATGCATTCCTATGGGAAAATCGCTTTTTTCAACTTACGAATTTCTCGACCTACGAATGTGCATTCGGAACGGATTAAATTCGTAAGTCGAGGTACCGCTGTAGGTTCTTTTTCTTATTCCAAGGCAGACAGACACAACTATCAGGTTTAAACAGGTTCCTGTACTTAGCTGACCAGACATGCCATGTTACCAACAGAAGCAAGCAAGCAAGGGGAAACTGTGATTAAACTCATTGCCTAGGAAAGCCTCTGTGGGTGGGTGGACACCCTGGAAGAAAAAGTTCTTTTTTAGAGCTCTAGTTTGGAAATATTTTTGGAACTAAATAAATAAATAAGTTAAGTTAGTTTGGATATGCAGAAGATACTAAAAAAAAAAAAAAAAAAAAAATAAGGATCCGCAGAAAGAGGGGGAAGAAAATCAAGTTTTAAAATGTCAAAATGATTGTAAAATAAGTGAAACGTATATACCTATATACTCGAGTATAAGCTAACCTGAATATAAGCCAAGGCACCTAATTTTACCACAGAAAACTGGGAAAACTTATTGATTTGAGTATAAGCCAAGGGTGGGAAATGCCAACAGCGGCAAAGGCAGAGGGGGAGGAAGGAGCAGCCCAAAATGAGATTAGACAAATTAATATACCAATGTTTTTGCGCCATTGCAGCCCCACAAAACAGTGGATGCATGGTTTTTTGGGTGCAGGCTGCAGCCGTGGACATGCTATGTGATCTGATGGTGAATTTAGGGTGACCCAATGCAAAAATCCTGAGGATCCATGTGCTTTTACCTCCCCCCTCCCAGGCAGCCTCCTTTATTGCTAACGCCTCTTATCTCCCTCCGATCTCTTGCAATCAGCTGCTGAGTGGCTTCCTTTCAACACCCCCTTCCTTCTTTCTAAAAAATAAAAAAGCATGATCTGCCAGCCCCGATTGCGCACATCGCCCGGAGGCAGCCCCCCTCTCTCTCCGCTCAGGCGGGTCTGGTGCTGCCAGCTGCACAGCAACAGCGAGGAAGGCATGGAGGGTGGAAAGGGCAAGCGGGAGCCATGCTGGCTCCTCTGCCCCCCCCCGCTTCTTCTTCTTCTGCTTCTCTGCCTCCGCTGCTCTGTCTCCTTGCGCAGCTCCCTTCCCAACCGCGGCTCCAATGCCTGCCCTTGCGAGAGAGGCAGGCGGCGGCGGTGGGATCAGCGACCCGAAACTGGCTGCTCCTCCCACCGCCTCACTCGAGTATAAGCTGAGGGCAGCTTTTTCAGCACAAAGAATGTGCTGGAAAACTCGGCTTATACTCGAGTATATACGGTATCTGAAAAGTATAAATAAATTTCAAAGAATACTGTAAATCTAAGTTGTCCGTCATTAAATGTGGAAGAAATTCTAATAGCAGCGATGCAGGAGTTACATATTTTTAGCACATTTTTTCCAATTTTTATTCTATTTATTTCTATTTTTAGAAATTAGTTCTCAAAAGAAGTAAGTCAATAGTCTGGCGTGCTCTCTCTCTCTCTATATATATATATATTCTTGAGGAGTTTTTATAACAGATTTTAAACAGCTTGGTGTAATTACTTAATCCGCCCTTCTCATAAACAATTATCATCCTTTCCCAATTAGCTACTCAGTTATAATCTGCAAAATCACTTGCATTAAAATAATCCACATGTTGCTCACGGCCCCTTCTCAAATGAATACTGTCTCCCACACAGGCTCTTTCATCTTCTTCAGTTCAATTTCTGCTGTAACAACATGCCTTCTCTGGTGCTGTAAGAACAGGTTCTTGCAAGGAAACAAGTGATGTTTGTGGGGTTCTGACCCTATATGTTCAATGAGAATCAGAACTGGGAAAAGTTGAAATGCCAGTTTTATCTGAATACAGAAAAAAATAAATATCCCACATGCTTTTAGCTTCCTGATGCCTCTTCTTTGGAGAAAAATAAAGAAGACTAGTAAGAAAATGCTATTCCATTAGGCGTTATTTATGTTTGTGTGTTCTAGTGGATGGCTGGATGTTGCCTTGTAGGCCTGCTTCCAGCAACTCCTGCAGCCAAGCTGGTGCCAAACTTACTGCTTTCCTTTCCTTTGGACCACATCAGTGAGGCTGTGAGTGGAGGTCTTGTCCTGGGCAGCCCAGGACCTCCATACACACTGCCCAGTCTTGCACCCCAGGGAGGTCACGTCAGTGTTGCCAATGCAGCAGTTTGATTTTGCCCCCAGAGGCATAGTCCGTTGTCTCTCGAGACAGAAGGATGGCAACAGCAACAAGTTCTAGTGCAGGCATAGGCAACCTTCGGCTCTCCAGATGTTTCGGACTACAATTCCCATCATCCCTGACCACTGGTCCTGTTAGCTAGGGATCATGGGAGTTGTAGGCCAAAACATCTAGAGAGCCGAAGGTTGCCTATGCCTGTTCTAGTGGAAGGAGAAGTAAAACCTAAGTCAGGAATAGAAAATACAGTGGTATCTCAGGTTAAGAACTTAATTCATTTTGGAGGTCCGTTCTTAACCTGAAACTGTTCTTAACCTGAGGTACCACTTTAGCTAATGGGGCCTCCCGCTGCCGCTGCACGATTTCTGTTCTCATCCTGAAGCAAAGTTCTTAACCCGAGGTACTATTTCTGGGTTAGTGGAGTCTGTAACCTGAAGCGTCTGTACCCCGAGGTACCACTGTACGCACAATTTGCAGGAATGATCTCATGAGTCACAAAGCCTGTCCTGGAGGTGAATAACAGAGACTAGTTCTGGGAGAGCATAGTTCAGTATCTCCTTTGTGTCTGTTTTATCTGCTTAGATGGTTGAAATAACTTTTGGATAATTTCTTGGTTCCGCACCTAAAGGCACACATTTTGCTTCTTCTGGCTTTCAAAGCCAATTCTGGCTGTGAATATTTGGATGGTGGATTATGTCTGCAGTTTTCTATCTTATCCACCAACTCATCTTCTTGATGTGATAATAAGTCTATGTGTTAAGCTAGAATAAAAGCAATTTTCTCCTGATGATATATTCCCCTCCCCCTTAGACTTCCCACCTGAAATGGCATTGTTGCACATACAACTTAATTTGCCTTTAAGTACAGAAGGGATTGTGTTAGTTTTTGGCAGAGGTGATTTATGTGCAAATCCTTACTAAGCTGCTGTGTTGGGTGTCTAGGATCACAGCACCAGTGGCTGATTCCTGAAAACTAAAGGTCCAAACAAGGTAGTTTGTTATGCTATACTTTGCCCATTTTTTATCCATTTCCCCCAAAGGTGAAAGAAAACGGATGGGCCCCTCAGCCCAAAAGCATGGCCCCCCAAACACACAACGGCTTTAGGAACTTGTGCCAAAGTGATCATTAGATTTCTCTGCCTTATGGGGAGATCAATTTTCAGAGGTGATAAGGATTATGATTCTTACACACACACCCCCCCTCATTACCGAAATAGAATATTAAGTTAAACACTTATCTCGCTGTATGATGCAGAGACAATTGCTTTGTCACCCGGTTGTATGAAATGCATATTACATGATACCTGCGTATCTTGCCTTGCATGACAAATAGCAGCTCGGGGACTGGATTATAATTGGGGAAACAGCACAGGAAGAGGTTAAATTCCATTCCCCCAAACTCTCAGTCTCGATCTAAATTGCCTCCTCTCCCCACATGTGCTAAGAATATGTTTTACAAAATAAAGTGCAGTCAGAAAATGTGTATTGTAAGAGAAAATATACTTAGACATGTATATTTTTGAGAAAATACATTAAAATACAAAATTAAATATGATTTTTGTGGGGTTTTTCACTTTTAAAATTAGTTAATGCAGAAATGGAGCAAAACAGAATTAAGAATGAGCACATTGTGAACGTGCTACATACTGGAAATAGAGTGGTCTGTCCATCCCTAGGTATGTGGAACCTCCAGGTCTAAGAGAAGTATATCACAGATTATCAGTTGCTGTAGAGCAAGAGTAGAGGAGGGTGTTTTTTGTTTTTTGTTTTAGCCCTCCTTTGGGGCATCCTGGAGAAATCTGCTTGGCCACTATGGCAATCAGGATCCTGGATTAGATAGATCTTTTGTTTGATCCAACAGGGCTCTTCTTAGATTTTCATGTATTGTCAGTTGGATTTATCATTGCACACCGAATGTTTGGAACATATGCATTTGAAAACAGCTAACTTTTTTACCCCATCCTAAGGATAAGTAAGTAAAATTTAAACTTGCTAGAAAAAGCAAGTTATTGAAAGGTAGCCCCATGTCAGATTTGGTGCTTGTAATTTATGCAGTGCTCTTTTTTTCTTAAAAAAATGTTTAGGGGTACTCTCATTTTCCTACTCATATTGAAATACTGTCCCTCAGTGAGGCCAAAATGATTCACAAAATGTTTAGGGGTATGCGTACCCCTGTGTCCCCCTGAAACAAGAGTCCCTTAGGCAAACAAAAACAAAAAAAAACAATCAAGGATTTGAGGGGAAATCGCCTTTATTTTTCATAGCTTTACAGATGTTCCCCAGTCCTGACGGACTGAGGCAATGAATTCCTTCCAGTCCAGTCCTTTTATAGCTTCTAGTCACTCTTCCCCCTCCCTCACAGAGAAGAGGTGAAAAACTCTTATTGGTCAAAAGACAAGCTGTATATGATGTGGGAAGCCTCAATTGGTCAGCAAGGATCTCTAGCTACGCTTAGCATGCAAGCCTCCTCAGTTATGCTTACCTAACTCTGTCCTAGCTTGTAGGGATTCAATCACTCACTGTTCATTCCTTACAAGTTTCTAACTTGGATCAGCGTGAACTTTTTACCTATTAGTGTGTTGTGTATTGATTCAGGGGTTATCATATCTGTATTACTATTGTCTGTATTCACACTAGGGGAAAATAACTGCCTTCCTGTTCCAGAAGGAACAGCTTTGTTGTTGTTCAGTCGTTCAGTCGTGTCCGACTCTTCGTGACCCCATGGACCAGAGCACGCCAGGCACGCCTATCCTTCACTGCCTCTCGCAGTTTGGCCAAACTCATGTTAGTAGCTTCGAGAACACTGTCCAACCATCTCATCCTCTGTCGTCCCCTTCTCCTTGTGCCCTCCATCTTTCCCAACATCAGGTTCTTTTCTAGGGAGTCTTCTCTTCTCATGAGGTGGCCAAAGTACTGGAGCCTCAACTTCAGGATCTGTCCTTCTAGTGAGCACTCAGGGCTGATTTCTTTGAGAATGGATAGGTTTGATCTTCTTGCAGTCCATGGAACTCTCAAGAGTCTCCTCCAGCACCATAATTCAAAAGCATCAATTCTTCGGCGATCAGCCTTCTTGATGGTCCAGCTCTCACTTCCGTACATTACTACTGGGAAAACCATAGCTTTAACTATTGGTTCATTCAAGTTGCTACATTTGGATCCTCAGTCTTATTGGTTCCCACCAAAAGGCAGCTTTGTGATTGCTTGAGATTGTTCCCTCCAAAATGTATCCTTTCTAGCCAGTCTTCTCTCCCTATAAATGTAGCTTCCCTCTCCTCAGTTCCCCTGTCTTGTTTGCCTGAATAAAGAGTGTTACGTGAAGAAGCTGTCTCCTGCCTGCTATGTCAGAGAACTGAAATCACTTGCTGAATCACTATCCCCATGCTACAACAGAGTGAACTCAGCTTGCAGAGACACACACAGAGAGAGAACCGTTTTTCTTTTGCTTTGCATTTTGGGGCATTTGGGCAAATACTTGATTACTTCCTCTTTAAATTAGTGATTAGAATAAATGCTGTTTAATTGACTACTTCACCCCCAGAAAAAAAACACTGATTTTATGGATAAGAGTTCTGTGGCATCTGGAGGAACAACAATGGTCCCCAATTCAGCAATGGAGATCACCATATGGAAACACCTGGATTCAAAATGTATTGCACACAGAGGCCCAGCTGAATTGGAATTGGTTGCAGGCCTCTCTTCATATGGACTTGGTGGAACTGCAGGCACCTCCATACCAAATCCAGATGAAGAGCTGCATTTGGGGCCTCTAATTGTTATGCACAGCTAGTTGCACATGACTAGAGTCGGATTAGTAGCTTCCCACTACTAATGAATTTCTACCAGGGTTCTCCCGAGAGAAATTGCATATATGTGAGGCAGTGCAGGGGGAATAAATGCATTTCTGGGCCTGACTACCTCTTCTCAGTTTTATGCTTTTTGCTTTGCAATGGTTTTGTTTGGGTTTTTTTTTTTTTTTTTAACTTGAAAGGTGCTCAGAAATCCTTATTTGTTATAATTCTTCCAGCCGGGATTGTATTGCCATGTATTGCCTGCGAGCTCTCCCTCCCTCTTGATGTTATGAATTGATTAAGTACTTGGGGAAAGGTACTCAGCGCTGTAAAGGATTCCGTTTGTAAGTTTGCAGCCCACAGGCAAGGCAGAGTTCCTTTCGGAGAAAGAATGGATATGCCATGCAGCTCTCCAATAAAATAAATTTTGTATCTGGCAGGCCGTAAAGTGCTCAGGCATCATGAAAGCTATTTCACAGGATTAAGAATTATTTCCTGAATAGCCTGAACAAACAACAGTAGTTCCAGTCTAAAGCACTTCATATGTTTCAGAGAGAGTTCTAAAGTATAAAAATGAGGCAGGGAAAACTGAAATCCCTGAGGTGTGATACTGGCTCTTTCAGCCAAAGGCAAGGCATCAAACTATCCCCGACCCCCCATGCCAATCCTTCTCCTTTGCAAACTGTGAAGGGTTAATATGCTTCCTTCACAGTTTATATAGTCTCTGGCTTTGTGTTAGCTTGAAAT
>NC_046312.1:103004813-103117313 GCF_009819535.1 Lacerta agilis
CACCCTTTACAAGATTTAAAGCATGGATGCGTGGTTAGGCAAGAGAGGACGAGAGATTCTGAGTAACACCAAGCACTTCCAACAGCTTCAATTGAAGTATATTAATTAAAAGAGGGAAGAACAACTAAAGAAATGAGACAGTGCTTTTGAAAGCAAAATATAGCACATATACTTGTGGCAGAGCATCCTTTGCAGGCTAGGCCTGGGTTTCTATCCTGGGAGAGCACAGAAAGAGTTCCCCTGGGTCATCAAGGACAGAAGCTATTCTGAAAATCACCCCATTTCTATGGGGTGACTCCAGATAGGATAATGATTGCATCAGGTTTTGCATATACAAGCTGATTGCAATACTCCGGCCAAAGTTGAATTACTGGAAGTGATTTTAAAAGGTATAAGCTGAGATCATCTCTTCCTAGGCTCCCAGAAGCTTCCTTCTCTATTGTGGCAAAGCACAACAAGGCTAAGGGGCAGGGTGGAAACAAGGGAGAGACATTTTATTCAGTTCACATTTAAATACAAACCTAACTGATTTGCCCTTTCTAAAACAGTATGTGATCTGAAACACAGCAATCCTGCAAAATTGCAATTTCTCCAACTTTTTTTAGTGCAGTTCTCCAATATATTCTGGGGGAAATTGTTCATAAAATGCATATGTTACTGGGGGGGGCACACATACAAAGGCATTACATTATGGGAAAATGCTTTCTACAAATGGTATGTTAGGTAAAATCGCATCCCAAAATGGGTATATTGGGAGAAATTTGTTTTAAAATGCAGATGAATTTTCACATAGACCTTTTTGATGCAAACAGATGTGGAAATGTGGAGAACTGAGCATCAGGTTGGAAAAATGAGAAACTGAGAAAATCCAAAATGCTTGGATTCACCCATCCCTACTCAGTGAGTAGGCATTGACTCATTGGGGGGTTATGGCTGCAGAGTATCAGGAGCGAGCCAGCAGTAAATCACATGAAGTAAGTAGAGTTAACTCTTTATTAGAAAAAAAAACAGTATTGCACAGGAGTGTCAAGCCTAATGAACACAACAAATCTTCTTTGGTAGGACTTGCCCCTATGAGGCAGTTGCGGAGACTGAAGGCCTTCCCACAGCTGCCTAAGTTAGTGCCCTCCTCTCCAGAGTTTCCCCCCAAGCAATCTGAGACTGCATCTGCATAATTGTCTTTGCTCCTCCCATTTAATGCCTCTCGTGGTTCTGGGAGACCAGGCAGGAGGAAAACTTGTTGCAGCAGGAGGGAGAGAGGCCTGTGTCTCTTCACCAGACTGACTCATCTTTGCTTCTTGGCTTCCCACATCCCACTCTCCTGCTGCAGCTTCTATTTCTGATTCTGGATTTCTCTCTTCCCTAGACTCCCCCTGCCCCCACTCACTAAGCCCTGTTACCTCTTCAGCTTTCAACACCTCCTTCCCAGTCTTTTGCTTCTTCTCCCTCTGACCACCAATCCCCTGGCTCTAAGCCTTCTTCCCCTGGGCATTCCCTAGCTGGTTCCTCCCACTGTTCCTCTGTGCCCAACCAGTCTGTGGCACAGAGGGTCTTTGGGCAGAGGTGTGGAATTGTGTGTGTGTGTGTAGAGGAGAAATTTGTGTTTGCATCAGAGTTGCACTCTTGGATAAAAAACTGTTTGTGGGAGGCCTTCTTTCTCATTTCCATCCGTAGCCTGTTGTTCAAGGATAAATCCATTGGTGTTTCCTCTTCAGTAATAAAACCATTTGTGTTGTCAAGAGAGTGTGCTGGCAAGAGGCTTGAGGGAAATGGTGAGATGCATTGGAAAATGCATTCATTATTATTATTCCTTCTCTTATGTCTCACAGACAGGTTATGGGAAGACACAAATGTGCAACATAACACCCAGGACCGTCTGACTAGAAACATAATGCCATGTTCCATTTATCATGGAGTTCTTGTGTGGGAAATCTTTCTCAGGCTGTGGAGTATTCTAATTCTTACCTTTCTCCAGAACATAACACACCTGACAAAGACAAAGTAGAAGAAAATGGTATGTATGAGACTTTCAGCCGAAAGGTCAGTCTGCATAATTTGAAGCCCTGCTGCATGCCTTTGCCACAACTTTCACTGTGGTTGCAAGAGTTAAAATAGTTAATCTGATTCCACCTCCTTCCCTCCCCACCCCTGCCTTTATTCCAGTGGTCGGTGAAAAATAAAAGTGTGAAATGCATACATTTTGATATGCTATAACCTGGGTGTTTTTAACATTTTTGCACTTGGCTCATGGTGTCAAGACGAAATATGGATACACAAAAGCAGTGCTTGATTTCAGTGCTTTGTGGCCCATGATACACCACAGACATGGGCAAGGATGAGACTCGCTCTTCATCTGATTTACACAGCTGAGCCCCCTCCCAAATGTACTGCTTCATGAGGAGGTGATGAATTAAGATGAGGGGTGCTGGGCATTGGGGGGGGGGTGCATGGCTCGTCAGGAAAAGTGGTACATCTCTCTCTCTCTCTCTCTCTCTCTCTCTCTCTCTCTCTCTCTCTCATTCAATATATACCCAAGCCTTCCTCCCCAAGGAGCCCAAGGTGGCAAACACCCAAGTGAGAAAATGGGCTAAAAATAATTCCATTACAGATGCAGACTGGGAAAGATATCTACCGTATTTTTCAGTGTTTCAGATTCCCCCAAGTATAAGAGTTTATCTGGCCCAAAGGCAAAATCAAAGGGATAGGAGGCATTACCTGGGGAGCCTTGCCTTCCCTACCCCAGAATATCCAGGCCATTGGATGTGGCCTTACTAAACTCCTCCAGTTTGCAGGACATCCTTACAGTCATTCCTCATTGTGACCACATCATAGGAGCTAGTGGTCACAGAATAGGGCAACTACAATCTGAGGGAGGTTAGAATGAGATAAAATTGCATAAAAGCATTGTAAATGTTTCTAATGGCTTTGGTTTTAAACAAGGCATAGGCAAACTCAGCCCTCCAGATGTTTTGGGACTACAACTCCCATCATCCCTTGCTAACAGGACCAGTGGTCAGGGATGATGGGAGTTGTAGTCCCAAAACATCTGGAGGGCTGAGTTTGCCTATGCTTGTTTTAAACACTGGAGTATTTTAATGGGTGGGTTATTTTGCTGATGATTGTATAAACTGATTTCTATGGTGAAGAGCGCTCGATAAATATTGGAAATAAAATAAATATCAAGGTGAATTTACATAGAATCAAGCTGTGTTTGGGACAAAGGTTGATGCAGACATGGCAAACTCAGGAACCTTGATCCAGTGCTGATATTTGGGCTATCCATCCTGTTAGTGGCAATAGGAGTATGGACATTGCTGGAGAGTCTTCATTTCAGAAAGCTCAGAAGTGCTGAAAGCAGAAAATTGTAGGGTGGTTGTGTGTCCTGTTTTACAAAGAAGAAACCTCTATTTAAAAGACTGTCCAAGTTTCTTTTAAAGATATAGAACCAGAAGGAGGGGGAGATGAGGAGGCCTTGAAGTTGCCCATCAGACTGAATAGGGATACAGATCACCCGGTGAGCTGTACTATATTTCTATTTAAATTACAGCCATTAGTTTTAAATTTGCATTGTACCCATATATATTAGCACATGGACATTTTATATAAAACTGTGTCCTCTTTTGCTCTCTTTCTTTGGTCATTTGTTTCCTCTTTTTTTGGTGATATACCGGTATATGTGGTCACCCTAGAAAATTCTCTTAGCACAAATAGAAAATGTTACCCAGCATTGTATTCCTTCCACCTCTAATTTTTGGATGTGTTACCTATTTAGCAAAATACAAGAATCCCCCCCCCAGTAACTTGTCTTTCTCAAGTTAGTGGCCTCCTCTCTTTTACTGAGAGCAATATGCCCTCAATTAACATTTTTAATTTCATCACAGTGGGTCACAAGCTGACCTGCTACCGTTGAACCAGAAAGAACTTTTCACCCACATGGTTAATGAGAGAGGAATCTCAGAGCATAGCAGTCACCCACATTCTCTCTCTCTCTCTCTCTTTGAACAGTGGGTGGGTGGAAATCTCTCAGACACAGTATAACGAAACCACAAAACGATATTTTAAAATTTATAAACCCTCAATAGAGCATGACACGGATGCAAATCCCTAATGTTTGCAAATAATGAAAAACCATCACTATAAAGCCTTGAACATTGAATTTAATGAAAATGCTGCCTTTTCAGCTCGGAGGAGTTGTGTCTTTGTGCATAAACACTATTGTGCACATTGAAATCTGGAGTTACCGGTATGTATCCATATGGGAAGATCTGACTTGCCCTGAACTCTCCTATTCTACAGGGGGAGTGTGGCAAATAAAGGAGCCAGCTATGTCTATGATTTGTTGACATTACTAGCTGACCCCTGGTTGTTAAGTCCATAGGTGGAAGCTTTTACCTTATAGCTTGGAGATAAGCTCAGTGGTTTCCCTTTTTTTTCCTAACCATGTCTGCTGACCCTCCTGGCCTTCAGCTTACCCTTTTATTTATTTATAAAAATATTTTTATACAGTCACTTCTAATTCAAGCATTATGGAGAAAAAGACCTGTGTGCCATCAACGTACTGATGACATCTTTCTCCCAAACGCCTAATGATCACTCCTAGTGACTTCATATAGATGTTAAATAGCATTGAAGACAAGATGGTGCTCTCTGGAACCTGACAGATCAAGTGCCAGGGGGTTGAAAAACACTTCTCCAGTGCTGCTCCCTGACCATGGAAGTAGGAACAGAACCACTGCAATACACACCCTCTGATACTCATCCTACCCAATTGATCCAGGACGATATCCTGGTCAATGGTATAAAAGGCCACCGAGAGATCTAGGACTCAGCTACATTAGTCAAAATACAGCATTATAAATGTGTTATAATGCTGTGACACCAGATGGCGATGTAGAGCAGAAATCGCAACTCAATGATATTTTCAATTGTGAGCTTTACAATGGTTTTTTGCAGAGCATTTCCAGAGCATTTTTTTTTATTACAGCTGTGTGGATCAAGACTGAATGAATCCTGAAACCAGGCCTGAACCCTCATTGAATTGCCAGTAGTCTACCTTGTCTGTGTAAGACTAGGCATGATCACTGGTAAAGGTAAAGGTAAAAGGTAAAGGACCCCTGGGTGGTTAAATCCAGTCAAAGGCAACTATGGGGTTGTGGCGCTCATCTTGCTTTCAGGTCGAGGGAGCCGGCGTTTATCCACAGACAGCTTTCCAGGTAATGTGGCCAGCAAGACTAAACGGCTTCTGGCGCAACAGGACACCAAGATGGAAGTCAGAGCACACGGAAACGCCGTTTACCTTCCCGCCGCAGCAGTATCTATTTATCTACTTGCACTGGAATACTTTGGAACTGCTAGGTTGGTGGGAGTTGGGGCAGAACAATGGGAGTTCACTCCGTCCCAGGGATTCGAACCACTGACCTTCTGACTGGCAAGCCCAAGAGGCTCAGTGGTTTAGACCACAGCGCCACCCACTGTGTACTTTTGCATCCATATTACAAATGGGTCCCAGTTCAGGTGACATGGCTTGCTTGACTCTGCTATCGTTACCACCTGCACCAGCCTACCCACACTTTCAAACAGCTGCCTGCTAACCATGTGCTTCTTAATTCCAATTCTTATGATTAGTTTAGTACTATGGAAAAAGCATAACCTGTGTCCATTTCCAATTGTACCTAGTGCTCCCTGAGCTAATCATGGGAACCTGTTGCCATTAAAAACAAGCTCATTCTTTCCTGGGAGTGGCTCGAAGACAATATGGGTTATCTTTTTTTTTTTTCTTTTTCTTTTGTAGATACCATGTTGAACATAAAAATCTGTTAGTTAGCGTTTAGAATAATGGTGGTGTGGTGGACCTCCAGACATGAGGCAAACACAGGCAAGGATGAAAACAAGCATTACTTGCATGCATACTGAAAATTTGGGGTGCTATCGAGTGCTACTCAGAGAAGACTCATTGAAGCTAATAGACATGGCTAATTTCAATTGGGTCGACTTTGAGTAGGGCTTAGTTGGCTCCAACCCTAATCTTTCAAAATGATAATTGTTAGGTAATCCCACAACAGCTTTCATTTCTATGGCTATGATTTAACTTGGTTTGAGCTTTCAGGCCTGTCAAGAGATATTGCTTTTTCAAGGCACTAAAGATCATTACTGCATTTCTTCTAATTACTTGGCTGTGTAATGCAGACTAGTTACACCTCGGAAATCATTAACCGCAGTTTTACACCAGAATCAAGGTGGTTATTGACTAGTAAAAGAATGCATTAGATTTATGGATAAAAATGGGATTCTAATCCACACTCAGACTCTAAGTGTGGAAACAGGGGAAGTAATTACTTTGGATTAACTAATCTGGAGTAAATGGTGGTGGTTGCAAATGACCGTAAAGGATAAATTGGTATATAGACTGTGAGTGGAATATTGATAGAGACTGATCATGGAAAGTGAGGAGGGCCTATTGTATTGGCTGTATCTTAAGGGCAGCTGTCATCAGCTTTCTACCTCTTCTGATTTCTTTGGACTTCACTGAGCATTCATTCTGATTTGTTTATGCAGTGATTACACAACAATGAGCAAGTGTTTTAAATTCATTCTGATTTCCTGCACTGTGGTTCTAAGTCTTCCTGTTAATCGTTCCTCCATTCCATGTTTCCAATGTATTTCCCCATCCCTTTCCTAACTGCAAAAACACACACCACCTGTTTCTTTTTTAAAGTGGATCTGTTGTGCCAGGGTGATGGAGCACTTTGATCCATTCTAATTGTGCAAACCTAAATTTCTGGTGGGAACTTGAATGCCTCCCGCACATTACTGACAGTGTGGAGGCGATCTGTTCCAGGTATGGGTGGAGGGCTGCAACCAAGGAAAATTGATGACTCCCCATCCTGTAGGGATGAGGCATGGAGATTTTTTAGTCTAAGCCCTGTAGCTTTTGAAATGTGTAATAAGTGCACTGATGTAAAAGTAAACACTTTCCTTCCCATGTTTTCTGTTTCCAAGAGAGTTTTTATCCAGTATGTTGTCTCGTGTATTATGAATGAATAAATGCTTATTCAAGAGTAAAAAAAAAGCAACAAAACGTTAGACTGACCACTCTAGGGAATTGGAGGGGAGCCCCATAACACACACACACACACACACACACACACACACACACACACACTGCAAGCTTGTTCCCTATCACTTCCAAGATATATCACTTCTATCAGCTGTATGAAGCTGAAAGATAGCTTTGTACTTCCATCAGAATGGGGAAATATCATATGACACAGAAACTGCAGTGAAGATTTTTTTTAATGACTCAAAGGGGGGGGGGGAGAAAACAACCCCAACCAGCCTGCAAACCATATTTATTCAATGAAAAAGAAATCTGGATTTGGTGCAGAAATATTGAAGGCACTCGCCCCTTCCACCACTGAGCCCAAATGTCTTTATCAGCCATGCAAATGCAATAAAAGGATACGTGCGTAACATTTTAGGCTTTATAGGCAAGAAAGAGACAAAACCATATAAAATAGCATTCCTGACTTTAAAAAAAATCCCTTTGCTCTCGGCACAGGTTAGAAATGTGTGCATGCATGTTAAAGGGGGAAGCCAAAAAAGGGGGGGGGAAGGTATATCTGTCTTGTCTTTTCCTAACGAAGTATATCAGTGCATATTATGCTTGGCTTCCTGTGAGAACTGGACAATTTATAAATGCTATTCACGTTTAATTAGTAGTCATTTCTTCTCCATAAGCATATTTACTTGGGTCCTTTGTTCCTACGGCAACCCAGTGAGAACTCCTGCTACAAGAACAGTCTAGACTAATCCAAAAAAAAAGGAAAGGGAAAGAAAGAAAAAAGGAATGTAGATTAATGAGCAGCCTTGATATTAAGATTATTCTGCACAGACCAAGTACTGAGACTGAGGAGAGAAGCATTATAAAGAACCCACAGCTAGGAATCTCTTGTATCAAGAAGCCTATTTATAGCAATTATGGATTTTATTTATTCAAGTATGCCTATAGTACACAGAAGTGTGAAAGCTTACTCATTTAGTACTAAGTTCTCTTTAATTGGCCATCAGCTCAGGTAGAGGCTTCTTAAGAAGGAGAGGGGGAAAAATAATTGCAATCCATTTTCAGCCTGGTTTAAAACATTTATCAGGGGAATAGCTGAACAATATTCCCTGCATTTTTTGTATTTATGGATGCTCCCCTTACAGACATAGCTGTATTTTAAAACAGGAGGAGTATTTAAATTTACTTAGAGCATTAAAACTAGTCTTGTAGAAGACAGCATTGTAATTAAGAACTTGTATAACACACACACACAAACAAACACAATTAACACTACCAGAGCCTTTGCCTTGGATGTGAAGGGACAGCGTGTTGTTTAAAAGCAATCTGAAGTAAATCACAGTTGCAAATAAAAGGAAACAATTAGATTTTTTTTTTTTGTCTCACAGGTACTCATCTGCTCAGATTAATTTGGATATCTTTGGGGAAAGTGCCCTAAACTGCAAAATAAAATAAGTGTTGAGCCAATAAATAAATTCAAGGAAAAGTCTCCCATGCTGGAACCTAATTATTGTTTTATAGCAAACTAATTGCAGTGGAAGATATAGCTTGCCTTTGGTTTAATATATGCTTTAAACACAACATCATGTATAGAAACAAAATATTTGCATTTCCAACATTTGTATTTGTTGTCTTTGTTACGTTTTGATCTTCTTTAAGAAACTAACCACTCTTGCATCATTTAATTTGCACCATGTTAAAGTAGAAGTATGTCTATGTTGTGGTAGAGGCACTGTAAATGTTGTAGCTTATAATAGTCTAAACATCTTCATTTAACAGGAAAAATGTTTCAAATGTTTCAAATATTGTGGTCTAACATATTGTATTTTGTTCTCTGTGCTGCAAATCTCAAGTTCAAATGTGAATATTCTAGGCTTGAGTCTTTTATATCTTTAGCATTTAAAAAAGCACTCATTTTGTTGTTTGTTTGTTTGTACATACTGAATACACCTGCTGAGCTGGTATTCTGGCTTCAATACCAAACTTCAGTTTGCTCTCTTTAATCTTTATCAATATTTTTAGGCAATTTAACTAACCCTCAACCTCTTTAAGCCTCCTGCCAGCCCCATTTGTTTTTCATATCAGATCCGTTATCTGAGCACGATGAGCCACTCTGTCCAATTAGAACTGATCTTATCTTTAGAACATACCTCACCTGATAAAAGTAACGCTAACTAATCGTCCATTACAAATATAATGCCTAAATCAAAACATTTATTCAAGCCAATTAGAGACTCTCTCTTTTAAGACTTGACCTTTATTTCAGGATATCTACTAACTTATATATAAAAAAGCAACAACCAAGCTTTCTTTTCCTTTAAAAAATTAACCTAGTGTAAGGGCTAAGAGCCAGTGAATTGTTACAGGCCCGAGATCTCAGATCTATATATATGTTCCTTTCCCCCACTGTGTGGTGAATTTGCAGCTATTCTGGGTGTGAGTAGATTCATGTGGAATTGTGCTGTGTGGAGAGTTGCAATATAGGGCAGTTCCATAACCGCTATTTTGTGTAGTTATTTTATCTTGTTATGTTCATATCCCGCCTTTGTTCCACCATGAAACCCTAGGAGGCAAACGTGTGGTTTCCAGGCAGTAACCCATCCAACCACCAATCAGATCTAGAGATGCTTAGCTTTTTCAATATGATAGGCTTGTTGGTCTCCTGGCCGTATTTTATGGAGTCTGTTATGTAGGATAGACGTTTTGGTGTTTCGTCTTATGGGGGAACTCACTCACTAGATGTCTCATGTGTTACTTCCAGTGTTGTGGAGCGCTTCACACATTACATTTTTAGGTGTGTAAAGTATGGATGTGATAAATAGCACTGTACATGCATTATGTAGTGTGCTTTTCAAGCAAAGAAGAGTGGCGAAAATCTCCCTGTCAAAGGCACTGATTGAAAACCCAGGTTTGCCACTCAATAATGTGTGAAACATCCTTCAGTCTATGATTCTTTGAAGGAATGGGTGAGGGGGAGAGAAACCAGATCAATTGCAGGCTGCATAGCCTACTTTCACATGACAGCAGAAGTCTGCCACACACCAAAGGGGGGAAAATCAGTCCTTCAGATAAGCCCACTACCCTCCTTAATATATAAAAGATGGGGAATTTCAAAAAGAAAAGATCACAGTGATTTAAATGTATAGTAGTCGTGTTTCCCTCCTAAAACCCAAGGACATCTCCAGCAACTGCACACAGGAGAAATTAATGAATTTCAGCCAACATACTGCGGGGCGCTTCTTTCTGGTCTATCATTTGTGACCAGAGCCTATCAGTCCTGCATGTGCTTCTGGACTTGTATGAGGTGCATTTTAATACCAAAGAACACAACAACTTAAATGCCATCCCCCTGCTTTGATGAAAAAGCAATATAGGTGAGTAAATAGGGCAAATACCAACAAGTAAGAACACACAAGTTGAGTCAAACAATAAATTCAAATAATATCACTAAATCTACCAGAGGAGGCAGTGTTTGACTGAAGCTTCCCAAGAGGATGTTATTGTGAAAAGGAGGGGTGGGGGTGGGGAGAGAAGAAAAAGAACTCTCACAAATGTAGGAATCATTATTTTTATACAGTAAATTATCAGTAATAAATATGACCATGCCTGCTTTGATACCATTCCTGGTCTTTTTACATAGTTAATTTTACACCGGGAATGCGTTACATTGCCATTTCCCCCCTAGTAACAGAGTTATGATGCCCGTTCTTTTTAAATAATAACAATTAAATTACCCCATCTATTAGTACTTCCTTCTTCTTTTTCTATCCAGATCTCCATATTAATGGATAGGAATCAATAAAGAAACATATGGGAGATGATCAGATGAAATTCCATCTCAAGATCAGAGTGATTTGTATCTTTCTTTTTTTAAGGTAACCCCACGGATAATTATTTGTTGTAATTTATGACTCTCCGACAATTAAGATCTAATTTGCCTACCCTTCTGAAAACCATCATAGTGGTGCATTCTGTAACCTTCATCACCGTGTAAATAACAATGCAAGTGATTTGCGTCGAGTCTTCTTAAACCTGATGCACACAGACTCTCTCTCTCACACACACAAACTGCAGCCTCAAAGTGCTGAAACCAAGTCTCTGCTCTTAAAACAGAAGGCATGACATGAAAAAAAGGAAAGGGGGGAAAAAAGGAATTGAGATTTGCAGATCTGATAATGAGCCAGTTAATGACATAAATGATACCTCAAGAACCTCACTAAACCATCCAGGTCCTACAATTTAATCTGTAATAAATACTCCTGCATCATTGCGAGATGGCTGCTCATAATGGCAAATGAAATATGCTGGTATGATAGGTACAATAAATCTGGATTTTCCTATGGTTCCCTCAGGCTAGAACAATATGTAACCAGAGTGCGCACTGTCAGGATGAGCAGATCTCAAAGCCATCATAAAATCTAAATGGGGACTAATTAGGAGGCCCTTCCCTTCTAGAGTTACTATTTCTATTGACATTTTCCATGCATGAGCCCCTCCATAACATCATAAGTCACCAAGATAAGAACTCCCTAGATTATAGGGGAAAAGCTTTAATGGAGAAGTTGAACTCAAAGGCGATGCATAAATTTCCCTTTTGATACTACAGGAAGTCTGTGATCAGGACTTTCTTTACAAACTTTCATTCCCTGCACTGAATACTTCTTCATCTTTGGAGAGCTCTGGCCGATAGCATCTCCTCTTTCCCCCAGGCCTGCATTTTAGATACTAAATGCTGTGGGGAACTTTGGCAAGCTTCAGCTATTGTCTCTGAGGGGGAGCTGTTCATAATTTTTACTTGTTCTTCTTGTTTTATTTTGTTTTTGTAGAGGAAAAATTCCTGAGCCATGTGAGTAAATTTGGAGCTGGACACGGCAGGATGAAAGTTTAAAGCAACAGTATTTCATGTGGACTGTAGCCCTTAGAATAACATCAGATGCCAAATCATTTGTTTTTAATGAAGCTAGTGAAACAAATATGCTGAACCCCTCATATTTTTATACCAGAGCGAAAATCACAAGGCCCGTAAGCTTTTCCATTTTGGAGCAATTGATGTTCTGGCAGCCATCAGCACCCATGTCAAGAGTTTTTGAGAGTTAAACCCTTTCAGTTTATCATACCACAGATTTCATGAACAAATCTGTGGTGATGTTGGAACGGGATATTTGAGCATTTTGGTCATTTCTTGACAAACCACTGTACTGAATTTAAAGACCTGTGGGCTGTCCCACCATAGGTGGAGAAGGGTGCCTCTTTTTCCACAGCCCCCTCAACAACTCTGAAAAGCTTGTGATATCAAATGGGTAATTTGCACTCCACCCCTGATTCATACCTCCTATTATTAAAAATGGGACTGTCATAATACTTCACTAGAGGTCATATTTACCCAGCATTTGCTGGAACATTGAGATCACTTGATTTTCCCCAGGCACAAAAAATGGTCCCTCTTCCCTTCCACACAGATAGGAGGCTGCAGTGCTTCGTGCTACAGCAGTAGGGATGTCAGAGAATTCCAACAAAAAATGGAAACAGAAGTGGAAATTGATGGTGTTATTTATCCCATGTCCGGAATCAAAATTAATCCAGCAAATACCTATCAGTATTTACTGTGGGTAGTCTTCCCGCCCCTGCCCTCAGTCCTCAAGCAATATCTTTTTGATGACTCCCTCTGCCATTGTAAATTGCATTTCCTTTGTATTGAAATGAAGCGTGGAAATCATTACGTCATTAAGTATGTTAGATTAGTAACTAATATAAATTATGTAAATAATTATGTTAAATAGGGGATAGCGAGACAGATAGCATTGTATATGGCAGCATCTGAACTGCAGCAGAAGGGAAACAGTGCTGATTGAGATGAAAACAGGATGGAATGGAAATCACTGCCTTCTTCCATCCCTCTATAGCCATGATGTATAGTTTCTGCCACACTGTCAGCTTCCATTAAAAGGGGTAATAAAAATAAAAATAAACTGGCTGCATTACAGATAAGTCTATGCTAACAACCAAGAGATGGAAGAGCAACTTCATGATTCATTCATTCCCTTTCCAGCCCACTTTCTCCTTCACACGAATGCAACATTTCCTAATACAATCCTTTCCTCGGAGCTATCCTAATTTATTTTAGGCTGTTTAGATTTGAGAGACACAAAGTGATGGGGAAATGGGAGCAATTAATCAAACAGAACTATAATTGACAAAGCAAAAACTGTTATGATGTATGATAAATTGTAAATTGAATGCACAATAAATAATGAGAAGTGAACGGAGTCACCTCCCCACTTTATAAATGAGAACAACGTGCAGTTCGTGTTTTTTTGGGGGGGAGGAGGAGGCAGTGTAAGGTTTGGCAGCCACCACCGAACAGCCATAAACATGGAGTTTTAGTATTTGCTTTCTGGTGCCACTTCTAGTGACCCAGAGGAGAGGGCAGCAACCTGAAGCATGGTCCGCCTGAACAGCATTTTCAGAGATGCCTTTCTGACAGCTCTTCAAAAGGCATATAATACAAATGGAAAATTAAGAAACTAGAGCATGTGGCATCTCAAGAAGAATGGCTTCCAGGGAGAATGGCTTCTTGGGGCAATGTTGCTGAGCTCATGTCTTGCTAGTGGGCTTCCCATAGGCATCTGGGGGACCACTGGGAGAACAGGAGGCTGGACTAGATGGGCTTTTGGCCCGATCCTGCAGGGCTCTCTTTCTGTTCTGTTCTTATGAATTCCAGAAGAACAACGACCTGACTAATTAAAAAAAAAAAGCTGTCAGTTTCTTATGCAGTAGAATAATAATAATGATGATGATGATGATGATGATGATGATGTTGGTTATCATTTTAAAATGCACATTATATTCTTGAAAACTACTGACTTGGGTAAACAAGCATTTTCTGAAAAGCAGCATTCCTGGAGGATGAGTCTAAATACCCTTCTCTCAACTTTGTGTTTACATAGAGTTATACAGGGGAAATAAGCCTTCTGAGTATTATTAGAGGGCAAACCAGAAGCAGCTGAGTTTATGAAAAAATATCACAAAAATGACTGAGAGGATAGAGATCTATATCCTAAGTCAACTTCAGCTCCATTTCATTTTTTTTTAAGGAAAAAAATCATTGGCAGGTGCAATTTACCTTTATTTTGCGAAGACAGAAAGCTGTTCTTTTGATGCCTGAGAAATAAAAATAAAAGGAAATGCAATCCTGTCAAAGCAGGTGCCTTGAATGGCTGGCTGGGTGGGGAGATTCACTAGATTGGGGCATAGGACTTTTGGAAATATATGGAATATATGTGCCTTTGAATGTAAAACACCTATCAGCATACTCCGTCTCTGTCTCTCTCTGTATACGTGCGCGTGATTTTTCTTTCATGCTTGTATTTTAGGGGGACAGGAGGAGTACAAATTCTCTTCTTCAAGTCCTGATAACCTGATAAAGTTTCCCATGATATCTATGAAAGATGTGTATTCTGCAGAACATGGCTGCAAAGTTCAACTACACTGTACGGGAACACCCCCTCGGTATTGAATGTGCTCAGAACCACAGCTCCTATAGAAAGTGACATTTCTGTGGGAACAATTAGGATTATTACTAGATTGGGTTGGCAAGCCTATGACCCACAGATCATATCTGGCCCCTGAAATTCTTACACAATCATAAGTGTCAGGGTCTCGTTCCCTTTGTAGTGTGTTGCTCATGAGTAACCACCGATACCTGCATTAACTATAACTATTTTATGTGCCTTAGCTATTTACAGCAAGAGCTCTGCAAAACATGTCTGCTCAATCGGTATCAGTTTCAGGAACTGGGAGGCGTCTGTTCGCCCGCCAACACCACAGCCTTGGCATTCTTAGATGCGTCGCCTTCTTCCCCCTCTCTGCTGGTCCTCCTCCGGAACTGGCATCTCACCCTCCGCCTGTCTGTGGCTGACAGTGCTGGGTCTCTGTCCTTCCCTCTCAAACTCTGGCACCTCATGGTGGGGACTGGGTGAGGATGAAGTGTCCATGGAGATTATTGGCTGCGGTTCCCTATAACACAGTGAACCCTCTTCCCTTGATGAGTCACTTTCTCTCCCCCCATCTCTGGGCTGTTGCCCTCTCTCCCCCTCCTCCTCACGATGAGGCACTCTTTCCCTGACATCAAGTAAGTTGCGATTTGAAAACAAGAAGCTTGCCCACCATTTTGCATGTAAAAGAAAACATTTTCCAATTGCACAACCTCGAGGTATTTTGCCATTTCATGTTAAAACTCATTGTTAGGTTCTCCCTGCAGTTGCTCCAGCTTTCCAGGGTTATGTGTTCTCCATAGCTGTGGTTGTGCCCACATCTCATCCATTTTTTCCTCATCTGTTTCATAGTAGTGCATCCAAAAACGCAAACCCAATTGGCCAAATCAACCGTGGCAGGGTAGAAGATGTATTTGTTTATTGCATGTATATCCCACTTTTTTATCCAAGGTCACAGACGTGGTTCTCTCCCTCCACAACAATCCTGTGAGGTTGTTTGGCTGAGTGGCAGGGACCGACCCAATATCACACAGTGAGCTTCATGCAAAGTGGAGATTCAGGCCCCAGTCTCCTAGGTGATAGTCCGGCACCCTAACCACAATATCACATTGGCTGTAGTGTGCTAGCTTCTTGGTAGGTGGGTCCCTGTTGCTTTCTGGGAGCGAGAGAGATGAGGCAGTGGGGTGGTCAGCGTGGTGTAAACACACCAGCAGAGCCAATCTGGCACTTCTGCTGGCACGTTTGCACTGCCCCGACTGCCTCCACTGCCACTTCCATGTAGGCAACAGCAACCCATGTGCCAGGGAACCTAGTGCAGCATCTCTACCCCACCTGCCAAGCAACTTCTGAATGTGCAACCTAGACAGTGATGGCTCTAATGTATCTCCCAGTCTATGAAAGCTATTTGTATAAATGACATCTTGCACTTCAACCTCAGCTAGTTTTGAGCTGCTTTGGCTCTCACATGGAAGTAGGAACAAGCTTGTTTTCTCCTGTTCTGGAGGGTAGGCCCTGAACCAATGGCTTCATGTGACAAGAAAGGAGATTCCAACTGAACATCAGGAAGAACTTTCTGACAGTAAGAGCTCTTTGACAGTGGAGCAGGACTCCCTCGGAAAGTGGTGGACTCCCCTTCCTGGGAAATTTTAAAGCAGAAGTTGGATGGCCATCTGTCATGGATACTTGAGTTCAGATTCCTGTATTGCAGGGGGTTAGACTAGAACTAGATGACACTCGGGACCCTTCCGACTAAAATTCTATGATTTTACTACATTCCGGAATCTGTTAAAGCATGAACTTCACATGCTGAAGCATTCCAAAGATGAAACATGCACATTCCCCCAAACCTGTGGTACGATATGGAGCAGTCCAAAATTCTAACACTTCTGCCTGTTATTTCATTATAAAGGTGCAGAATAACTCTATAAATCATTGAGTTCTGGATGTGAGGACATGGCAGTTAAGCCATCTGAAGTGGTAGGTAAACATGACCCCAGTCTAAATAGGAGTTCCCTCTCACAAATTTCAACTGTGCTGTAAATAGAACCTTTCCTTGATATTGAATGCTCTCAGGGGCATGGCTTATATAGAAAATGATGTCTTGATCTAATAGCCAGTCTGCATCCAATTATTATTGTTATTATCTGCACATTCTGCCAGAATTGTTGATGTTTCCAAATATATTTCTCCCATTCATTGGCCAGTTGTTATAACTTTCGCACACAGCAAAAGTAGACGTATTTTTTCATTATCAAATTGTCTTGGAGTTATGGTAATTAACAAATTCATACTCATTCCATATGATGCTCTCTTTAATAGAGTATTATTTTTTACAGTTCATCTCATTTTACACACAGGATTATAGTTAGCAGATTAGTTTAATTAATGTGAGGCAGTCATATTAGTGCTTATCACTTCAACTGTTGTCCAATAGATCTGTCATTGGCTGAGGATTTATAGGGGATCTAACCATCTGCAACAATTTGGGTACAGGTGTATGTGTGTATACACACGCACATGCACACACACGCGTACACACACGCGCGCGCACGCACACACACACACACACACACACACACACATCTTCTTCATGCCAATAAATGATAAATTGGACATAGAAGCAACTTTCTCTCAACAGTGCAATCTCCCTTATTCTAGAGTTTGAGACTGAAACCCCATTGACCCTGGCAGGATTGTAGAAACTTGGGGCTAATTGTGTTGTTGTTGTTTTTTTAATGCATAAAGTACAAGATGGTAAGATGACACCGCATATGATGACAAACGGAAGCAGATGAATTAAAAAAACCACACCAAATATCAATGTGGAATTCTAGCTGGATAACCTAAAATGAAGCTACACTTTCAGATTTCACGCCATGCGCATTCCATTGTTGCACAGTGTTTGCTGTGCAAAAAGAAAAAAAAAAGGTCCAGTACCCAGTATCTCCAGTTAAAAGAATCCGGTAACAGGTGATAGGAGATTTAGAGCAGAAGGCCTGGGTAATGGCTTGCATCTCCTTGTGGTGCTCTTTTAACCAAGTGGAAAGGCTAAATCTGACCCAGCCATTAGTTCTCTGGCATACATTTCTTGATTCTTCAGATGGACTCTTCACAGTGATGTGGTTGCTCCTGTCAAAAAACTCATTTGCATAGTTCAGGTTCTACACAGTTGTGGAAGCTACTAGGCATGCTACCAGTCAGTTGGAATTTCCAGGTACTTAGGATGTTCATTTAAATGTCTACAGAAACCCTATTGTGTTCCATTTTGCTTACTCTGTAGTAAGTGTGTTTAGGATTGCGGCCTAAATAATGGACTTAGCAAAAATGTTAATAGTGTAGCGTTCATGTAGAAGTTAATCATATTTTCCGTTCTTTCCTTATCATTTTCTTTTTTAAAAAAAAACAAACAAAAGTTATTTGGCAAAAAACTATAAATTAACAACTTTCTGGTTTTCTTTTCTTTCTAAAGCTATCCTCTTGTTGTATGACTCCCTGAGTTTGTCAATTTAATTTATTTTTTTTAATAAACGATGTGAATTGGAAGTGGGTTTCCGCTGCATATCCAAATGGTGCCATCCACAGGGAGCTGGCTGAAGTCCTCTCCTTCTCCTTTCTCCACCACAGGAAGTAGATGGAGCAGCAGGGAACCCATTGCAACGTCTGCCGCCTAAGCCAGCTCAGTAAAGGAGCTCATGGCAGTGGAGAATTAGGCACCAGTCTTGGTTCCCTCTGGAAACAAATGCTGTTGAGGTTTTGCAACGTGAGAGGATGCAAAATGTCTTAAGCAGACTCTGTCTCTCTCGAGTCCCAAGAGGAATTTAGATATTCTTAAGGATTCACGGGTACACAGGTGACGCTGTGGTCTAAACCACAGAGCCTAGGGCTTGCCAATCAGAAGGTCAGCGGTTTGAATCCACACGATGGGGTGAGCTCCCATTGCTCAGTCCCTGCTCCTGCCAACCTAGCAGTTCGAAAGCACGTTAAAGTGCAAGTAGATAAATAGGTACCGCTCCAGTGGGAAGGTAAATGGCGTTTCCGTGCACTGCTCTGGTTCGCCAGAAGTGGCTTAGTCATGCTGGCCACATGACCCGGAAGCTGTATGCCGGCTCCCTCGGCCAGTAAAGCAAGATGAGCGCCACAACCCCACAGTCGTCCGCGACTGGACCTAATGGTCAGGGATCCCTTTACCTTTAAGGATTCACCTTAGGTTGTGAGAAACTGGACTCGTATTGAGTAAGTGCCACTTCTCACCTTTCCAGTTTGGGATGCTATATGAAGGGTGGATGATTGGGCATGTGTGCGTTCCTCCACCCACAGATTTCATGAATAGGCTATATGGCATGTGCACATAGGGCACCCACAATGTACAATATCCTGTTTATGTGTGTGCCTGTCTCACAGCTGCATGTGAACAAATCTTAGCCAGTAAGTGGTGGAGAGGTGGCTAACCTTTGCATAGTCACATGTTTCTGGACTCCAGCTCCCACCTTCTGAGAGTTCCTGAGACTATGGGCCACGTTGGCTGTGGCTGATGGCAGCTGAGAGTATATCATCTATACCAGTGTTTTTCAACCACTGTTCCGTGGCACACTAGTGTGCCGCGAGATGTTGCCTGGTGTGCCGTGGGAAAAATTGAAAAATTCAAAAGAATTACTTTATATATAGTCAATATAGGCACAGAGTTAAATTTTTTAACATTTTCTAATGGTGGTGTGCCTCGTGATTTTTTTCATGAAACAAGTGTGCCTTTGCCCAAAAAAGGTTGAAAAACACTGATCTATACAGAAATATGTATCATATACATACGCAGAGCAAATGGTTGGGATGTGTAGTGGGTGTTTGTGGGTGTGTGTGAGAGAGAGAGACAGACAGACAGACAGACAGACAGACAGACAGGGTCTGACCTCAGCTGATGGCAATTATTGCTTCTTCCAAGTTGCAGCACCAAAAAAAGTTATTTGTGGCTGGCAAATCAGCTGCCATTTTGTTGAATACTCCAGGGTAAATCATGAGAAAGAAGCACTCATAGGGACTGGCATCATTGTTGCCTTGTTATTGGGTTCAGCATGAAATTTAGTAGTAAATAGCAATGCAAAATTCATAAAATTCAGTGGTAATGTAGTCAGCATTACCTGACTACACAATATTTTCCACTCAATGGAACACCAAATCCTTTATGGAATAATGAGCTAGGAACTGTGCCAGCCTCCAACTAGTAATTCTCTTATGCTCATTTCCCCTGGTGCGTGCAAGCTATAGAAATATCCAAAATACCATAAGGTGGGGGGGGACTTTAATCAGAGATTTATTTATTTTTAAAGGAGGGGGAACCAGTATCACCTTGCAAGTTGATGGATCCAATAACATTGTTAATGTTACCTGGTCTGCAGTAACGGGCCAGCTCCAAAAATGTATCTAGAACTTTGCAAGCAAATAAAATAAACTTTGGGTCTTTGCCTTTTGAGGATTGCCATTTAAATAACGAACGGCGTGGCAAAACATAGCAACAAGCAGTGACAAAAAAGTGACATAGTGAGGCAGTGAGTGGGGGGGGGGATGTATCTCATGCATGTGGAGGAAGGAATGACCCATTCGGAAGCACCTGCCCATGGGAATGATCTCCACAGCCTTAAGTTGCTTGGGATCTGCCAATGCATGCAAAGTCTGTTAGAGAAGTCTATTATTTGCTGCTGATAATGATATCACGGAGCCGCGTGTTTCCAACGTTCTGGATGGCAGCTGGAAAAGTCTGATGTATGCTTATTTCTTGCAAAATTACCTACTTGTCTTTACTGTAACTAAGAAAGGCCCAAACGCTGCAACTTTTCCTCATAGGGGAGTTGTGCCAGCCCCGTGGTAACTTCTGTTGTTTCTTTCTGTATCTTTCCCAGCTCTGTAATATTGTACCCCTTTCTGAGGTGAGACAACCAGAACTATACACAGTATTCCAAGTGCAGTTACTCCATTGATTTGTATAAAGATGTTTTGATATTGGCAGTTTTATTTTTGATTCTTTTCCTAATGGGACTCAGTACACAATTCACATTTTTTTCCACAGCAGCCGTCCATAGTGTCAGTGTTTTAATTGGGCTAGCTACCAGTGACTATATGAGGAGATATATAAATGTAGAATTTTCCTGCTTAGTGATATCCTTTTGAAGCTCTTGCCTATCCCTTCTCATTTTCACCACCCTAAATAAGTTGGATGTCATATGCAAACCTGGCCACTTCACTACCTACCCTTAATTCCAGATCATCTATGACAAGTTTAAAAGCAACAGGCCTAATACAAATCCATGGAAGGACACCACTGTTTATATCCCCCCATTTCAGAAAGCTATTAATTAATTCCTGTGCTCTGCTTCCTGTCTATTAGCCAGTTACCAATCCACTGCTTATATCCCTCAAAAACAAAAACAAAAAAACCTGCTTGTTTATTCCTATTTTCTGCTTCCTGATCATTAACCAGTTACCGATCCATAAGAAGACCTCTCCTCATATCTTGTGACTGCAAAGTTTGCTCAGGAGTCCTTGGTGACCGACTTTGTCAAAAGCCTTTGAAAGTCCAAGTAAACATGTCAATTGGATCACCCCGTCCACATGCTTGTTGACACTCTCAAAGAACTCTAAAAGGTTAGTGAGACAGGATTTATCTTTGGAGAAGCCATGCTGATTTATTTATTTATGCCTCTCAAAGTGGTTGGGAAAGCATATCTCAAAATATACACAATAAAGCACAATAACATTTAAAACAGTAGTTTCCTTCAAAACACGATTGAAAGCCCTAATAATAATAATAATAATAATAATAATAATAATAAGCTAGCATAATAATATTTCAGAGCCAGACTATAATACAGTTTCCACAGCCCAAGTCATACTTGGCCATGGTAAAAAGACAGGTATTTACAGCTTGTTCAAGAATATTCTTCTTCTGAATGACTTGCTCTCCTTTAAGCTTGATAATTTTAAAACTTTCCACCGATTTACCTGGAACAGACATTAAGCTAATTGGCCTGTAATTTTCTGGATTATCCTTTCCATTCGTTTTTAAAAATTGCTATTACATTAACAATTTTCCAGACCTCTGGTACAGAGATCAATCTTAGGGAAATATTACATATTTTTGTTAGAAGATCAGCAATCTGATGCTCTGCCCGTTTTCTATTGGTTCATATGGTCTAGAACTTCATCTGTTGTCAGCGCTACTTGCCTCAGTTCCTCATGCTTGCTTCCTTAAAATGGCAGTTCAGACGCAGTTATATGCCCTGTGTTTCCTGTGCTTGTGAAGAGGGTCTGCCTCTCTAAATACAGTGTTAGCCATCTTGTAGTTTTTTGTAGGATGAAAGAATTTGTATCTGTTGAGCTTAAGGGAGAGCAGTGGCCGATGTAAAGATTGCTTTCAAATAAGGATGGAATTTTCTGGAAATCTCAATGTCAAAACCTTACAGGCTTTTTCCAGAAAGCAACGCGCGCGCACACACACACACACGTTATACTAGAATACTTTCACGCTATACACATTATTATATGCAGCCTACTATTAGTTATTATACACATAATATTATATGAATGCTGTATGAATATATATGACTTCTTTCACTGGTGGCAACAAGCACTGAAATACGATCACTTGACCTGAAGCTTCTGTTTTAATTGCTGTTTGATGAGATCATTTTATTTTATATTTTGATCACGGACATTTATATTTTAATTGTGGTGTATCTTTAAATAATAGGGATGTGGGTGGCGCTGTGGTCTAAACCACAGAGCCTAGGGCTTGCCAATCAGAAGGTCGGTGGTTTGAATGCCCGCGATGGGGTGAGCTCCCGTTGCTTGGTCCCAGCTCCTGCCAACCTAGCAGTTCAAAAGCACGTCAAAGTGCAAGTAGATAAATAGGTACTGCTCCGGTGGGAAGGTAAACGGCGTTTCCAGACACTGGAAGCAGCTTCGTCATGCTGGCCACATGACCCAGAAAAACTGTCTACGGACAAATGTCGGCTCCCTCGGCCAGTAAAGTGAGAGGACGCCGCAACCCCAGAGTCGTTCGTGACTGGACTTAACTGTCAGGGGTTCTTTACCTTTACCTTTTACTGTTACTATAGCAGTAAATCTGGTGATGCTTCTAATTAACTGAGCTTGTACTTTGGAAGCTCCTATATGATGTCCATATGCAGTTATTGTCACATGATCTGCCGAACCTCCCTGCTGTTGTTTTTTTAAGCAATCAATTGGCCCTGTTCATTCTATCATGGGATAACTGGGATAACCTTTTTTAAAAAAACAAATGAGCATGCTTATTGTAGCTCTTTACAATATAAAGATGATAACTGGGCAGCACTAACTTCTAGCTGTGTAACGGATTGGAAAATATATATTTCAGTGATTTCTCTAGTTCACCTTGATCAACAGAGAGAATACCTGTCTTTTAAAGAGAGCAGTAGATGCAATTTACAGATCACTTTATCGGCACAAGGAAGGATGGGTTTCATTACTTTTGTAGGCATGGTACTTTAGTTTATACAGATGTAGAAAAGATGCAGTAGCTAGCTAATTGTTTCATGTGTCTTTTGTAGCCCAGATATGCTATACTGAGATTGTGGGGTGTAGGATTTGCAGCTGAGTTCTATGGCATCTTAAAGCTGTGCAGGTTTATTGGAGCAGTGCTGCAGCTTTTGTGTACTAGATGCAAACCAGAGGAAATTAATAATACAATCTCTCCCCCCCCCCACACACACTTTTCTGCCTTTCGCAAGGAAGGACTGTAGATCAAGGGTAAACAGTACTGAGTTAGATGGATCAATGGCCTGCCTTGGTATATAAGGCAGTTTCCTAAGTTCCTATAGGGAGAGATGCAGCATACTCCAGTTGGGAGCTCTCCGCAGAAACCCACCACCACCACCTAGAAGTACTGTTTCCCTCTTTCTTGTAGGGGATTGCATTGCAGGGGATTGGAGTGGAAGGTCTTAGTTTAGACCTTACTTAGAAGGTCAATACAGCCCAGGTGGTTAGGAAGGCCCAACAGAGACTTCATTTCCTTAGGGTCTTGCGAAAGAACAATGTTAGACAACAACTGATGATTTCCTTCTATCGGTCCACGATAGAAAGTGTTCTCCCATACTGTATTATGGTGTGGTATGCTGGTTTGACAGCCGTGGACAGAAAGTCCCTACAGAGGGTGGTGAAGACAGCACACGACATCATGGGCTGTCCCCTGAGTCCGCTAGACGTCATTGCAGGAGACCGTTGCCTCAGAAGAGCGAGGAACATTCTCAGGGGTGACCCACACCCTGGCCAGCACCTTTTTTAATCTCCTGCCCTCGGGCAGGAGATATAGAAGCATGGTAAGCCATACCAACAGGTTAAAGAACAGTTTTTACCCATGTGCCATGAGGCTGCTGAATGGAAGACAGCAACATTGCAGCTGACATTCGGGGTTGGTGGTCATACAATAGCACATAGAGTGTAATAACGACTGAGAGGTTGTTGGTGGGGGTGGGGCTCATTTAATCTCACTGTAAACAAGTGGTACAGTGACAATAAAGTATTTCTATTTTCTATTAGATGGCCTTCCTGGTCCCTCCCACCTCTGCAATTCTACGATTCTTTGACTTCATATTAGAAGATAGGACCAGGGCAAGATAAAAAGTCCACCTTGCAGAAAAATGAGATCTGGTGTGATCTTCCCAGGTACTGAAAGCAAATACAGGAAATGACCATTTTGTGCATGTTCAAAGCACGCATGTGCCGTTTTCGCATCCAGAAGAGAGTGGAATGGGGCAGAACTGGAACAGGGTCAGGGTTGGGAAGGAATGGAATGGGCTTTTGCATACTCTGCTGACCCACACAATAACCCAGAATGCAACCCCCCCCCCACAGCCCCTACCTTTAAGGTTTAAAGATTGAATAAGATGCAGTTGAATATACCTCCCCCACCCAAAACAGAAATTATTCTGCCTACATCCCAATGGCACTTAAAAAAACTTTATTTATAAAGAATGGCTTTTTATAATATTGTAGGAGTATTACACAGCGAGAAGACTAAGCAATATTGGAGATTCGCTGGTAAGTGTGCATTAATAGGGTACATGTTCCACAAATGCAGTATTTAGGAGCCCATATCTGCACCTTTTATTCTAATTCTGCTGAAATGCTGCTGCAGAGGAAATAATTTAGCATACGTGTGATTGATGGTTATATGATGAAATATTTTAAATGAGCAATAAAATAGTCAATAAGAAGTAATGTCCAAATTAGAAACTGGCTGAATTATTAGCAATAAATAATTTCTTTCATGGAATTCATATTTCCCCCTTCTGCAGAATGCTTGCATAGGTTATCACTCAGCTTATTGATTAGTACCGGGGGTGGTGGTGGTGTCTGGCCTTTCAACCCAAACCCCCACCCAACACGTCTCCCTCTGATATATGCAGACATACCAGCTGTACCACCTTGTACCGCCATCCTTCTGCCCATGGTAGGCTCCATTTTTATGGGCTGAGCCTTGAAGAACAAGGCAATGAAGAAATTTCTGACACCTTTGCTGTTGCTTGAAGGTAGGTGATTCTGTTGGAAGTGAAGGGGTAATTGTTGGAAGTGAAGGGGTAATTGTTATCGTCTCCACTCCCTCTCTTCAGGGGTTCTCCATGAGTGGGAGGATTTCTTGATAATTTAGGATTCTCTTCCCACACACCCACCCATTATGTGTGCCATGCAACCTGTGTGCCATTATGTGGAGAATCTCTACATGAAACCAATGCGAGAGGTTATCTGGAGATGTGCACTGAGGTGGCACCAATATTTGGCTGACACACAGCTCCAGCTCTCCTCATCAAATCTAGGTGAGGCACTTGGTGCTCTGAATCAGTGCCAGGCCACAGAAATGGACTGGGTGAAAGCCAATAAGCTGAGATTCAGTCCAGACAAGTGGTTGGTCGCCTGTTCAGCTGAATGGGGGTTGACCTGTCTTTGAGGAAGTTGCAAACCTCCTAAAGCATTGGGTTAGTACACTTTAGGATGTGTGTATGTGTGTGTTTTGGATCCAGGCACAGATGCCTCAGTGGATCAGACCTCCTTCTACCAACTTACATCACCCAAGACCATATATGGACAGAGATAGTTGAGCTACAATTATCCATACTCTGCTAACTTCTGGTTTGCTTTACTGTGGGACTGTCTTTGAAAATGGCCCAAAACAGGGGTAGCAGAAGTTACAGGTAGGTAGCTGTGTTGGTCTGCCATAGTCAAAACAAAATAAAATAAAAAATTCCTTCCAGTAGCACCTTAGAGACCAACTAAATTTGTTCTTGGTATGAGCTTCCATGTGCATGCACACTTCTTCAGATACACTGAAACAGAAGTCACCAGACTCTTATATATAGTGAGAGAGTGGGGAGGGGTATTACTCCGAAGGGTGGTGGGAATGGGTGATTGGCTGATAGGTGTGGTAAACCTGTTGATGACTGTTAATGACTGCAATTGGTCTTACAGGAAAAAGCAAGGGGTGAGATGGCTAAAAATAGCTTTATCATGTATAATGAGATAAGAATCCAATGTCTCTATTCAGACCAGGTCTCTCCGTGGTTTGGTAATAAGTTGTAATTCAGCATCTTCTCTTTCCAGTCTATTTCTGAAATTCTTTTGTAATAAGACAGCTACTTTGATATCTTGTATAGAAAGTCCTGGGAGATTGAAGTGTTCTCCTATTGGTTTCTCTGTCTTGTGATTCCTGATGTCAGATATATGTCTATTTATCCTTTGGCGTAGGGCTTGGCCTGTTTGTAGCAGAAGTTTGGTGAGGAACTGGCTGGATCAATCATATCATGCAACTGCTTTGCCAGCTGTGCTGGCTCCCGGTCCATTTGCAAGGTCAAATTTAAGTCTTGGTATTAACCTTTAACGGGATGCGGGTGGTGCTGTGGTCTAAACCACAGAGCCTAGGCCCTAGGGCTTGCCAATCAAAAGTTCAGCAGTTTGAATCCCCACGATGGGGTGAAATCCCGTTGTTTGGTCCCAGCTCCTGCTAACCAAGCAGTTCGAAAGCACACAGTGCAAGTAGATAAATAGGTACTGCTCCGGCGGGAAGGTAAACAGCGTTCCTGTGCGCTGCTCTGGTTTCGCCAGAAGCGGCTTAGTCATGCTGGCCACATGACCTGGAAAAACTGTCTGCGGAAGCAGACAAATGCCGGCTCCCTTGGCCTTTAAAGCGAGATGAACGCCGCAACCCCAGAGTCATTTGTGACTGGACTTAATTGTCAAGGGTCCCTTTACCTTTACCTTTACAGTGGTGCCCCGCTAGACGAATGCCTCGCTAGACGAAAAACTCGCTAGACGAAGGCACTCGTCTAGCGGGAGGCTGCCCCGCAAGACGAAAAAGTCTATGGGGCTGCCTCGCAAGACGAATTTTTTTCGGGGTTTTTTTTTTTGTCTAGTGAAAACCGCGGTTTACATTGCCGCTTCGCTAGACGAAAAAACCGCTAGACGAAAATATTCGCAGAACGAATTATTTTCGTCTAGCGGGGCACCACTGTATTAACGTTTAAAGCCCTAAACAGTTTGTGGCTAGGTTTCCTGAAGGACTGTTTCCTCTTGGGTATTCCTCCAGATATCCCTGTCAAATAATGTTCACCAGGTGGCTACCTTTTCAGTTTTGGCCCCTTTATTATGGAACCTACTCCCTAGTGCTCATCTAGTGGTCATTTCACCAACAGGTGATTCCCAGACTTTTCCCTTTCAATTATTATTATTAGTAGTATATTTTAGATTTGTTGTATTGATCTTAATCCCTACTGCATTTCTCTGCATTTATTTTGGTTTTTATCCTGTTCTTGATTTCATTCTGTTTTAGATCTTATGTCAGGTATAGGCAAACTCGGGCTCTCCAGATGTTTTGAGACTACAACTCCCATCATCCCTAGCTAACAGGACCAGTGGTCAGGGATGATGGGAGTTGCAGTCCCAAAACATCTGGAGGGCCGAGTTTGCCTATGCCTATCATAAGTGCACATTGTATCTTTAGGTCTTAATTTTGGTGTGTGTGTGTGTGTGTGTGTGTGGTTCCTAGTGAAAAAGGCAGTTCCTAAAATGTCCAGATTTATTTGGACAATGCACAAATTCAGGGGAATTGCAGCTATGTAGACTTAATATCTCATGCAAGTTCCTCTCAGCTGTTTGGCAGGGGATCAGCAGGGTGACACACCCAAATATCTGCATCAGAAAAGCAATGATCTTGTGACAGGCCTTGTGCCCCAAGAATGCAATAAATTGTGCGTTTGTGTGTGAAGGCCATTTGGGCTGTTCTACATCCTTTGCCCAAGCTATACGCTCCACACATACAACTGAGTCTCTGAGGGAGTCCTGCATTATGCTCTCTTATGAGGAAAAGTCATATTTCATGTGCAGAAACAGACCTTTGGAATCCAGCCATGGATGTTAAAGTTAACAGAAGAGAAAAGTGTGAGGTGAAGGGATCGGGATTAAATTAATAAACTTCGTGTATTTAAGAATTAGAATTCTTGGTTTTGCTTTGTTTTGAATAGGCGCATGTGTGTACTGCAAGCACTAGGGAAATATTAAAAAGAAGAAAAAGTCTGGACTTCCCCCTTTTCTTAAAATGGATAAATTGAAGCCTTAAAAGGGAAATGCTTTTCCTGCAGAATGCACTGCAAAACTGACAGGGGCTTATAAGCCAGGCCTACCCTGCTGCTTGGGGGAGCTTTATAACTGATTGTTTTAAAACCAAAGTGACACCGGAAAGGGTCAAGTAAATAAATATGCATGCCTCACCAGTTCAAAATAATAAAATTCCAATGTGTGCAAGCCTGCTTGTTGAACATATGTTTGAAGCACGGCTAAGCCATCTGGCTCAATGTCAAGCATTTACACCAACTGCAGTCTTACACTACCTGACAGCAGAAAAGCTTTATTCCCTGGGTGTTTGGGCACAAATGGAGAAATATTATTGAAATGATTATCTGCATCAAGACTCAGATTTGGTTTGACATTTAGCTGGCTCTGTTTAATCCAAAGGGTTGTCTGAATGAATAAAGAGAAGGGTTCCTCCAGAAGATGCTGCAAGGGGTGGGGTGGGGGTAGGAGCGGTGGTGAAAAGGGGGGAGGGTTGAGAGAGGGGGGGAGGGAGAGCGCCAAATGATTAATGAGACTGAAGGATGGGTGGACCCTACCCACCTCTGCCCAGACCTCAGTGCCAAGAACTGCATATAAAATTAGTCGGATGCTTTCTGTGCCTTGTCAGGGAGAGTCTCACAGCCACCTCAGGGGCCTCTTTTATTGGGCCTTGAGGAAACAAAGAGAAAGGAAACCCCAAGTTCTTCAACGCATAAAAAGAGCTTATAAATGGGTACAGATATATCGTCCTTACTATATCATAATTCCGCTGTCATTTGCATCACACAGCAAGCTGCAAAGCGACGTAATAACCACCCAGGATTGCTGCAGATCAGAGCTTGGGCTGTCTGGCTCTTTTAAATTCCTAACTGGGCTGAACAGATGCCAGTGAAGTCCAAATAAGGGTGCAGATCAAGGAGAGCGGGGAGAAACTGGGTACAAACTGGTGGGAAATGAATTCCCACAAGTAAGATGACTGGAGTTGGACAAATTTGCACCACTCGACAACACAGCAGTACATAGCTTACTTGCGGCATTTGCTGGCAGAAGAGGTGGGGACAACACCCATTTTTAGATGCCTTGGCCAAGAGATGGGGACAGCCACCATTTTAGATGTCTTTAAATGGGGATTAGATTGAGTCATGGTGGATATGGCTACTAGGCATGACAGCTCTATACAACCTCCTAGGAGCAGAGGCAGTTTATCAGTTTGGGGGAAGCAACAGTAGGAAAGGACTTTGTCCATCTTGTAGGGATGGAGGATAAATTCAATTCATGTCGTGTTTAAAGGTTAACCTCCACCACTTGCACTTTTTGAAACAACACGTGAACCAAAACGCAGCCATCTTTCAAAACATGCACTTCTCCAAATTTTGCAATGCAGTTCTCCAGCTGTGTAATATTTTCAAAAATGCATCTATGGGGATAATGTGTGCATATAAATGTGTGTGTGTGTGTGTGTGTGTGTGTGTGTGTATTGTTGTTGTTGTTGTTGTTTTAAAAAATGCATACACAACATCCAGAAACTGCTTTGCAAAAAATGTGTCTATTAGGGAAAATTGCATGCAAAATATGTCTTATCAAGAGAAATTCACACGAAAATGCTGGTGAATTTTAATGGGGCATTTAAAACAATAACAATAACAATAATCCATACTGATGTGGAAATATAAAGAAATATGGGGAGGGGAACAAAGAAACTAGGTGAAACCAAAATGGTCTGATTCGCCCAGCCCTACCCATTTCTCCTGCTTGTGGGCTTCCTATAGGAATCTACCTGTCCACTATAGGAAACAGGATGCTAAAGTAGATAGGCCTTTGGGTCTGGGCCAGGGCTCGTCTTATGTTCTGGACATATTGGCTTGTGTTTAGTATTTTACTATGTTTGCATCTATTTTCTTTGAAAGTCTGCAAGTATGAAGTCCCCACCAAGTCCCCACTCTCTCTGCTTTAAGGCATTTTTATTTCTCAAGACTTTTTAATTACCAAATTATTTTCTGCTAACTCTTGCATTTGTTATTATGCTGATGTGTTTTTATATGTTTACTCCCATATTGAATTGTGGGCTGTTGTTGTTTTACAAAAATGTTCATTTTTTAATTATATAAGGCTCCTTGGGGGAGAAATTTATATTAAAGGACAGATTATATGTGTCTAAATAAATAAGTGCCAGTTGGACAGAAGCAAGCTGCAGTGTGATCTGTAGTAGTCTCACAGCGTAATTCGTTAGTTACCTCATTAAAGGACATCTAAATTTCTGTGTGCACATTTGCTTAAAAATTCAAGCATGGAGATCCCCAAGCACAAGAACTTCACATTCGCACAGGATAACTTCACAAATGCATAGATATGTTACCTCCACTACGGTGAATGGAAATGGAATTATGGGATGAGTAAAGGGAGAACAGACTCTGGATAAGAAACTGACAGTGCAGTCCCAATTCTACATGGAAGTAAGTCCCATTGAACTCCTAAGTCCATGTGTATATATAAGATTGCAGCCCTAATGTGCTGCGGAGGTTTGTGGGTAATAGAAACATGTGTTAGGACAGTATTCATACTTGCTGCCTGAAAAAAGCAGGGTTTTAATACAACAAAGACTACCTAGAAAAGCAAATTTCAGACAACCATTTACAAAGCAAATATATTGGATTACAATGTCCCCCCCTCTTTCTTTTTTTTAAATGGCAACCCTGATTGTTGATTTGGATTTGAAATAAATTTGGTGATTTGGATTTAATAGGAATGTTAGACATGATTTCCTCTTCACTCTTACTTTTAATTAACTTTTTAATTGAGATTTAAATGAGTTCTAATGAACACAATTGGTAGCCTAATTGATTTGCTGCCACAGCATAGTGAGTGATCAGTATGCAGCCAGCATTTTAATATACTATTCTTGTATGTCAAACAGTCTACAGGTTAATATTTTGGTAGAGGTTGGCTAAAGTGTGCTAAAAAACCACGATTTACTCTTGGATAGAAAGTAACTTTTCGGCATATTCACTGTGATTTTAAAATTTGGCAATTATGTTATTGGCCTTTTAACACCTGTAGCATGATACCTCTTTGTCTGGATAAAGACTGTTTTAAACCTGTAAACATGGATGTATGCACACATTTTTGAAAGGGTAGTGTTCACACGCTAAAATGTACAACACATAAAAAACTAAAAAAATTAGAAATTTATAAATATCTAATTGTTTTAATGCTTAAATTATTGCTACCCATTGGCTGTTCTCTTTAAAGGAGGGTGATTTCAATGAATCTCTGGAAAATTGTATTCTTTTATCATGTTAAGAACAATGAACGGGTGAGAAAATATATTATGACATAGTTAAACACAAGGCTATAATTTCTAAACTGCATAAATTACATGTTTTCCCCTATTATGATCCAGACAGACAAAATGAACATTTTTTGAAAGAAAATGACCAACGCATGATTAATTGCAAAGCTCGCAGATTTTGCAGCTTCAAGAGTAAATCAACTGCTAAGAAGTGCTAACTTGCTAAAATATAAACTAATTTTAGTCTCTGGATATTAAAATATAATCCATCTTCTTCCTCCATTGGGAAAGCTAATTAGAAATTGTGACTGGCACAAGGAGAAGCTGAGAACACTGGGATTACCGGTAAGTTCACTTGCTTGAAATCTGAACTCAAGAAAAACTGGCCAGCTCTTTTCACATTTCACTATATACATACTATACACACACTCTATCTATCTATCTATCTATCTATCTATCTATCTATCTATCTATTGTGTGTGTGTGTAGAGCCCTAGTGCTAATATGATTCCCAAACCATTCAAAAGATACAAAAATCAGTTCATAATTACAACAGTGTTTGTTATATACAGAGTGGGAAGGGGTTTCAACAGAGTGCATAAAAACTAAAATCCTAGGGTCACTGGCCTGCAACCCAGCTCTAGTTGTGCATCACAAACTAATTGCCTTGAATGGGAATGTTGCTCTTCTGTCTGCATCAAAAGATTTATCAAGTCAATTCAGTGGAATACATATGAGCATTGTGATGTGGATGCATTGCACATCAAAATGCAGATTGCATCGAGATTAGCTATGCACACGGAAGACAGCTTCCACACGTGTGTTTCTCTTACAAAACCAGGGTGAATTGGTTTAAAGGACCACATCTTGATGAATGGCTCCCAGAATTCAACGACCCATTTCACCCAAAAAATTCTAGTGTCAATTTCTATGGGACTGCTCTTTTGGCATCACTTTTCATCATCGGGACATCTACACATCTCAGCAGAACAGCCCACCTATTTAACCTTCAGCTACCCTCACACAGATTGCATCAACGCATGCTTGGAGCACGACTAAATTTCTCGAAATGATCGTCGCTTAGAAGAGTTGGCCATAGAAGCAACCAAAGAGGAGGTGACCCTGGACTCAATCCTATGTGGCACCAAGGAACAGATGAGAGATGTTAAGTGTTGTCAAACTGATTAAAAGCACCATCCGTAATGCTATCAGATTCAACATTTATGTAAAAGCCCAACACAGTTGATGTCAATGGAAAATGACTTCTTAAAAAAGGAAAAGTAGTTTTAGGAAAGGGAGAGTCAAGAGGATCAATTCTCTCCAAAATGTTTGGAAATTATTTTAAATGACAACAATGGAAGCTCAGCTAGGATGTATTCCACATATTAGGAGCCTGTTGTGTGCATTGATCCTGTGGTTTGAACCCTTTTGTAGATTTCTGCCACCATCCTGTGTATAAGCACCTGGGCGGGCAGATTGTGGAGAACTGGGCTTGAAGGCCTGCCCTATCCAAATCTAACATTGGGTGTTCTTGGGCCAGGCTCTGTCTCTTAGCCTAACCTACCTCACAGGGTTGTTGTGAAGATAAAATGGAGAGAAGGGAACCATGTGTTCCACCACAAGCTCATCAGATGAAAAGGTGGCATATAAAGGTAACAAAGAAATAAATAAAGATCAAATAACTGTCCATCAACAGTTATTTGTTTTATTTTTATTTATTAGATTTATATAATAAAGATAAAAATACAAGATAGAAGCACAAATATATAATTATAACAGAACCAACAAAACAACACCCCCCTCCTACCACAAATAAAGATTGGGAGAGGTTGTGAAAAAAAGGTTACAAGTTTACTGCATGTACAGCGTTGAGGGAAAACATGATGAAAATGATGTATAGATGGTACTTAACTCCTGTAAAACTTGCAAAAATGTATCATACATCAGATAACAAATGTTGGAAATGTAGAGAGAAAGAAGGTACCTTTTATCACATGTGGTGGACGTGCCCCAAGGTTAAGGACTTCTGGGAAAGGGTTTATAATGAAATTAAAAAAGTGTTGAAAGACACCTTTATTAAGAAACCAGAAGCCTTTCTATTGGGAATTATAGGGGAGGAAATCCCCAAAAAGGATATTACTTTCTTTTTGTATGCCACGACAGCAGCAAGAATATTAATAGCTAAGAACTGGAAGAGTCAAGAGATGCCTACGGTAGACGAATGCCAAATGAAGATGATAGACTTTATGGAACTAGCCGAGCTGACAGCGAGACTACGCGACCAAGAAGAGGAGACGGTGCAGGAAGATTGGAAGAAATTTAAAATTTATTTGAAAAAAATGTTGTAATGTTTAAATTTTATATCCCTAGGGAAGTTGCTATAGGTTTTCGGTAATAAGTAGGGTGAAGGTGAAATATAAATTGAAATATTTTAAGTAAATAATAATGGGTGATTAGTTAATAATTAAGTAAATAATAATGGATGATTTGTTAAGGTATGAAATTACCAATGAAGATTGGAAATGAAATTCAGAAGGGAGGGATCGGGAGAAGTCGCCCTAAGATGTTAGAGGGGGAAATGTTAAGATTGTATAAGATTCATTTGTGTGTTGTTTGTTTTTGTATTTGTTTTGTTTGTTTTTCTTATAAAATTAATATATATATATATATATATATATATATATATATATATATATATACAGTGGTGCCTCGCAAGACAAAATTAATTCGTTCTGCGAGTCGTTTCGTATTGCGAAAAATTCATCTTGCGAAGCACGACCATAGGAATGCATAGGAATTTAATTCCCATAAGAATGCATTGAAATTTTCGTCTTGCGAAGCACGACCATAGAAAAATTTGTCTTGCGAGTCACCCTTTCGTTAGCGAATGCCTTTCGTCTAGCGAGTTTTTCGTTGTGCGAGGCATTCGTCTTGCGAGGTACCACTGTATTTAAAAGGCTGTATAATATCAATCAGCCAACCACCTGGTTGTTTTTGCCTGGTGCCTAAAAATTTACGAGGAAGTTAGAACTTGGGAAGCAAATGCAACAGGCACACAGGCCTGCAGTGATGCATATTTTATTTAAATTATAGAAAATTTTTCTATGTTTCTAGGCTACATGCATAGACAGCTGTTGTGCAAAGTTGTGTCCTCTATTGTCCTCTTTTTTGGTGATGTGTGAATGGGTTAGCCTGCCAAGAGAATGCCAGAGCAAGGAAATGGCTTTTTAAAAACCTAAGAAGTTTTGCCCCAAAGGATAACAAAACCCGGCAAAGGAAATGTCAATTTAGGAGCATATTGCTAGAACATTAAAGACCAACAATAAAAATCTTAAATATTATCTTAAATACTGTCCCAAATACTGTGTTTCCAATAGCTGATGAAACGAAAGCTGTGATAAAAGGAGGAAATGGAGATTCCAGAGGTGTTGAACGATTTGTGTTTTGTATGGCTGTCTTCACTGAGAAAGATGCAGGAGAGATATCCATGCTTGAACCAACTTTTCAAAGGAGCAAGTGTGAAGAATTCAGTCAAGTGGAGGTGACATGAGAAGAAGTTCTAGGGTGAAAAGCATTATTAAACTCTAAAATGATCAAGCATGAAGAGCCTTGCTCAAGAAGAATCAGCATGGCTTTGACAAAGGAAAGCTCTGTTTCACTAACCTTCTTTGAGAGTGTCAACAAGGATGTCAACAAGGGACAGGGGAGTTCTGGTAGAAATTGTATACTTTGACTTTCAGAAAGCTTGTGTCTTTCACCTAAGACACTTGAGTAAGCTTTGCAGGAGCAGGCAACAAAATGGCAACTATTGTTTAGCATAAATAAGTGTAACGTGATACACATTTGAGCAAAAAGGAAAAAAAAAACCTTAAGTTCAAAACATCTGAGCTGGTCAGAATCAGACCAAGGGTCCATTTAGCTTAGTACTGTCTGCTCAACTGGCAATAGTAATATTTTACAGCACTGCTGCGAGGGTCAAAGTTCACATAACGTGGTATATCTTCTTACTTTATTTTAATTAAAAGCAGTGGAGAGGAATTCTTCAAATTTGATCACTCATGTAAGGGAGCTGTAACCCTCTCAACTCTGATTTCCCTTACTCAGGGGCGCACGAAGGGGGGCAGGGGGCAGCTCACCCCGGGTGCCACCCTGGGGGTGACGAGATGGCCTGCTGCCTCCCCCCCCCAGATGTAGAGCAGCTGAGGGCGCACGCATGGTGTCCGTACGGTTGTGGGCTGCCGCGCGCATGCCCTCGGCCGTTCTACAGAAACCCTTTTTAGCTAGAGGCCTGGGGGACTGAATCAAAGACCATCTTGAAAAATAACAGCAAAAGATTGAAATCTTTATTAATATGATTGTAAGTGACAGTATCATATAAGTAATTCTGTCCAGTTTCAAAAGATTCTCCCCAACGGAGTTGATGTTAGATGGGCCATTGGTTTTAACAGAACCCATGTTGGACTTGTGTCTATTCCCTTCTTCCAACCTCAGTGCTGAATATGAAAGAGCACCCTTTTGCTGTTAAGCTAAATTTCATTTCCTAGCTAAAAAGTGAACGCCAACCAAATCTCTTCCCAACTGAATAATAATAAAAAAGAACATTAGCAGTATGTAGAGATGACCTCTTGGTTCAAAGTGAACATTAAAGCCTTTTCTAGCAGTTAAGACTTGGATCCACTTGTGAGTAAATGTCTTCAAGACTTGGGGCAACGGGGTCATCACATTCCTAGAATGTTGCAATGAACAGAACGGTGCCAAATTGGAATTTCACCCCGATCTTTATGAAGAAAAAAGTATACCCCCTTTACTTTTTCAAAAGCAAGAAAAGCCTTTCAATTAACTGTATTCATCACACGAACAAAGTACAAAGTATATAAAAAAAGGATTCACAGAACCCTTAAGGATCCCTAAATACACTTACGGTAGATCCAAGGAAAGTATCGTCATTGTGGGTCTTTGAAGTGTGTTTTGCCTTCTCAGGCTTTCCCCACTCCTTTGCCAATGAATGGGCTTCGCCTTGGTGGCCCTGGGCAAGGTAGGGGCCTAGCACTGTAGGGACAAACATCACTGTTTATTATGGTTTTCAAATCCTTGATCGGATTGGGAAAGGGTGTGCAATTTAATGCAGATTTTAGCCAAATGCATTCACGTGGCATTGTCATTGTAATCATCAGACACCCACCCACCCCTGACTTACATTTCATGTTATCATGGAACAATACATTAGGAATTTCAGTGGAAGGGGAAATGCTCATTCTGCCTTTTTTCATTTCTTCTCTTCAAAGAGCACTGTTTGCAATATAAAACACCAGGTTGAAGTTCACAATTTGTTTAAATTTGTTCCACTTATCTTTCTTTATACACTATTTACACGAGGTTAAGAGAATGTGACTTTCTAGCTTAAAACATTGTTAACATGCACTTGATCATTAGAAATATAAACGGTACTTAAAGCTTCATCTGTATAACCGGGTTTAAATATAAACCAAGTATGCATTAAACAAAGAACTGTCATAATTTTGTCACAGTAGCCCCCTATCAAACCTGTCTTCTCTACCCCAGTGCAAAGAACATCTGGTTTTTTGTTTCAGGCTGATGAACATTTTCTGTGAAGCCTTTGGCATACATAACCTCTTAGCTCCCTGCACCTCACTGTAACTAAGGATGCAATCTTGAATACTCCTATTAAATAATAAGTCCTACTTAACTGTGACGGAGTTCTGAGTAAAATGTTTAAGCCATGTGCTGTAAGCCAAAGTTCCTGTAACGACAATGAATTCATATTCTTCTTCTGTTGACCCCTGCTTCCTATGTTGAATGTCGCACTGTAAGCTCCTCAGGGCAGGGACTTCTCTTCTTGTGCTTTGCAAAGCATCGTGCACATTGTAGGTACTATGTAAATAACCTAATACTTTTTCATAATTCTTACCAGTGATGTAACAATGATCTAACCAAGCCAAGGAACCTAGCAAGTCAAACATAGTTTATCAGAAGCCTGACTGCCCATACACATTTTAGAAGACCACAAATTGTGCAGAATGCTTGATATTTGAAGCCAGATAGAGGAACCCCAGCTAGAAATCCTCATCCTCATCCTGACCTGACCAAACTTTACCTAGCCAAATTTTTGTGTGTGCCCAATATCAATTGCAGCTTGGGAACATGGTGAGCAACATGACATTGTATTCCAACCCCTGTACATTACAAAGTCATGCAGCGATTGGCTATTCTCACAAGCGCTTTGATGCTACAGTCAAGTGACGTGGAGGGAGTGCAAGCAAAGGCAGAGGCTCAGGTGCAAGCAGAAGAACAAGGAGATGCAGACCCAAGCATTTTTAGATGACTGGTCCCTTTGGCAAAGAGCAATGAAAGGGTTACAGTAAAATCATTCCACACATGGGCACTGCAGATGGGAAAGTTAAGGGTTACAGAAAGCAACACCTGAGGATGTGCAAAAAAGGTCGCTTTTTCATAATGCAAGACTTGCACAGCTGCAAAAAAAAAACCACCCCTAAATTAAATTGTGAAAATATTAAATGTTCACTGGATCAAAGTTAGGATTTGTTATACATTAGAGAACTACAAACCTACTTGATCTGACTTATGAACAGGCTAATTTTGTGTTTGGGTGTCATTACTAACTTTGAGGAGTTCTGCTCTCTTCCCAAGCAGGCTACGGTGCATTGCGCACTTCAGAATGTACAGAGGTACTTGACTCACTCAAATTCTCCCTGAGTTAGCCTATGCTTGATCAACTAGACTGCCCTCACATCTGAGACAGACATCTGGACTGTCTCCAAGTTCAGCACCTGAGGTTTTCAATCGGATAGGGCAGGAAGTCAGAGCAGAGCCCACTGGGCTGAGAGATTTACCTGTGTTCCCTACCTCCCTATACAGCAGTGCCAAATAACAAATGTTATCATACCCAGGGATCCTGTCAGGTTGGTATTCTAAGGCTAAATCATTGCAGCGATGGTGAGGGTGATTAAATCCCCACTCAGCGATGCCCAGCAGTCCACACTTAAACTGAAATGTGGTTAAGGCATGGGGTTTTTTAATGTATGAAAGTGCTTTCCCTTCCAAACTGGACTTCCTATCTCTCCTCAACCCAGAAGTTTTACTGAGTATATCACCTTGTCTGTTCCCTTATGCCTGTCCCTCTTCTTCATCTCCTCTCCTACTCCTAGAACACCTGCACTGAAAAGTGTCTTCACGTGTACCCTGCACACTGACAGGATGGGGAACCTGAAGCTTGGGTGAATAGTTTTAAGATCTTATTATGATTTATCTGTAAATGGTTCAGTTTGGTTGTGTACGTTTTGATGCATTTTATTTATTGTTTTGTTATGTTTGTAATCCTGGACCCTGCCCCCATGTCTCCTCTTGCCCTCCACCAAAAACCCATCAAGTGAAACAAAAGATATTTACATTTCCTTATTTCCCAGCCAAGTTAATCACACCCTTAATCTGGCACTCAGGTATCAGGATGCCAGAGATTATCACTCAGGCAGGGGGCTGCTGAGTAGCTGGAGGGGCAACCCCCCCCCCCTTTTGTTCCTGAGACAAAGAAATACTTGGTCAGTTGGGAGTCAAAAATGGAGTGAGGCCTGTCTTCCTGTGCTATTTTTCAGACATGTGGCCTTATTTGTTTTGGTACATTAATAACAATTATTATATATAAATATATAAATAAAATACCTTAAAATTCTTACAACAATAATGAAGAAGCAGTGTCAACGGGCTCACCGACTCATTTTAGCATTGGGGGGGCTGGCTAGTTAAATTGTGTCAGGATGTGGTCAACTCTGTGGGCAACCCACTCCTCTTCCCCACAGGCCTCCAGAAGTGAGTGCTGGCCATGCCTTTGGGTAATTTGCAGTAGGTTGACAAGGATTTCTGACTCCTTCAGCGGGAGGTTGGCCCCAGATGCCTGACCTGATTTTCACTTACCAGTGGGTGTTTCAACTCTGCAGTTGGGCTTATTTGATGATTGTCACATGGTTGCCACTCCTCCTGGAATTCCAAATGCACCAATGTATGTACCTGAATTCCATTGTCCCTTGCGCTCATTGCAGAAAAGGCAGGATATAAGTGAAATGAAATACCTCAACAAATTACCGTATTTTTCTGTGTATAACACGACCCCTATTTTTTAGGACTCCAAATTAAGAAATTGGGGAGAGATTGCCCAGAGTTGTTAAGCTTTTTTTTTTGGGGGGGGGAATTGCCCAGGGCTGTTGAGCTTTTTTTTTGGGGGGGGTGCCCAGATTCCAACTGTATGCCAGAACACCACCAGCAGTCACTAATCACCCACCCAATTGCCGCAACAACGACCATCCAACCAGCCCTTCCCACATACACCAATCTCCCACCCAATTGCCACTGTTTATCTCCTACTCATGGGTAACAACAATCGCCCGTCCACCCTCTGCACTACCCGTCCATAAGATGACCCCCAATTTTTAACGTTATTTTTTATTTAAAAAACCCTTGTCTTATACACAGAAAAAATATGGTACATCTGGTGGGTGACTTAGATCACCCAAGCACTCCCTACACAAGCTCCCCTGCTCCTTGCCAAATCCCCCTTTTCCTTTTGTGTTAGTAACATGGTGGGAACTACATATGGTGGAAAGGACCGGAGGAACAGAGATCCGAAAATGCCCTTTAACTTATTTTATTGCAGCTTACATTTCTGTCATAAATGAGTGGAGGTATTTAAACTTATCTTCAAAGAGGATTTGTCCATTTTGCCTGTGTAATGTTTTTGAGTGTGCAAATGTAGTATCTTTTGAAATAAGTTCTGTTAAATTGTTATGTTTTACAATACAGCATAAAAGATAATAGCCTACCTGAGGAGGAAGAGGAAATGGGAAGATGGGGAGCATCTTCTTCTTCTTCTTCTTCTTCTTCTTCTTCTTCTTCTTCTTCTTCTTCTTCTTCTTCTTCTTCTTCTTCTTCCTCTATGCCACCCATCTGACTGGGTTCCCCCAGCCACTATGGGTGGTTTCCAACAAATTGAAACATAATACAACATCAAGCATTAAAAAAAACTTCCCTGAACATCTTCAGATGTCTTCTGAAAGTCAGATAGCAGGAGTTCTTTCCAGCCCTGCCTGGAGATATCGGGGTTTGATCCTGGGACCTTTTGCACATGAAGAAGGTGCTTTCCCACAGAGCTACAACCCTTTCCCTTTGTTTGAGGATCCTTTCCCATTCCTGACCCGTCACTCCCACCCCTTCCCTCCAGTTCCTCCTGCATTTCCTCCATTTGCCTTTTCTGTATTCGTTGGTGGCAAAATAAACCTTCGAAGGTGTTCCGTCGCAAGAAAACAGAACCTTTTTTTTTTTCTAATCAGGAACTCCCACTAAAGATGCAAAGGCGGGTAAGGCCTAGCTAATTGCTGAAAAGTAACAATATGGTTTCTACTGCTTTTCAGTATCTAATACACTTTTAGGAAGGAATGATAATCAAGGGCTTAGGAAGCACAGTTGGGACCAGATTTGGCATGTTTAAATGCATAATTACTGTAATGCTTCATTAAAAATGGCTTTTTAAAAATCATTGCAGACTAAGGTGATTTGCATAGTTACTTAGAGGCACCCGACTTTCTTCAACCATCCCATATTGCCGTCTGAAGCACTGCGCTGGATGCTGTTCCTCTCTCTCTCTCTCCTTTGCTACAACTTTCTCTTACCCGGTCACCAGCCCCACTTTTCCTTTGCTTCCCAGAAGCCACCTTTGTGGCCTACCGCAACGCTTCTTCTAATCTCAGTATCTTCCTCCTGTGAAATACAAGCTCATATTCTCTCTTCGTAGAAGAATCATAGAATTGTAGAATTGGAAGGGACCCTGAGGGTCATCTATTCCAACCCCCGGCAATGCAGGAATCTCAATGCAAGCATCCATGACAGATGGCCATCCAATCTATGCTTTTAAACCTCCAAGGAAGGAGAGCCCACTGCCTTCAGAGGGAATCCATTCCACAGTTGATCAGCTCTTACCATCAGAAAATTCTTCCTGCTGTTTAGTCAGAATCTTCTTTCTTGTAACTTGAAACCTTTGATTTGGGTCCCAGACTCTGGAGTAGGAGAAAACAAGCTTGCTCCATCTTCTATGTGACAGCTCTTTAGATATTTGACGATGGCTATCATATCTCCTCTCAATCTCTTCTTCATCATGCTAAACATATCCAACGCCCCCAACCATTCCTCATAAGGCTGGTTTCCAGACCTTTGGTTGCCTTCCTCTGCACATTCCAGATTATCAATATCCTTCTTAAATTGTGGCACCTGGAACATGACACAGTTTTCCAGGTGTAGTCTGACCAAGGCGGAATAGAGCAGTACAATGACTTCCCTCCATTTGAACACTATAGTTCTGTTGATGAAGCCTAGAATGGCATTCACTTTTTTTTTACTGCTGCATCACACTGTTGACTCGTGTTAAGCTTGTGGTCTACTAAGACTCCTAGATACTTTTCACATGTACTACTGGCAAGTCAGGCATCCCTCATCTTATATTTGTCCCTACTGAAATTCATTTCCTTCGTTTTGGTCCTACTTTCCAATCTGTTAAGGTCATCTTGAATCCTGATTTTGTCTTTTGTGGCATTGGCTACCCCTCCCAGTTTGGGGTCATCTGCAAATTGGATCAACATCCCCTTCACCCAAGTCATTTATGAAGATGTTGAACAACAACAGGCCCAAGACAATCCTGCAACACCCCACTTCGCCAGTCGTCCCCCCCCCCCGGATGACAAGGAACCATTAGTAAGCACTCTTTGGATTCAATCAGTTCACCAGCTACAAAGCCACCTAACAGTTACCTCATCCAGGCCACATTTTACCAGCTTCTCTACAAGAATATCATGGGAGAATTTGTCAAAAGCCTTACTGAAATGAAGAAACACCACATCCACAACATTATCCCGATTCTTCCCACATTTCCCCACTCGTACTGTTTCTTTTGCTGTACCCAATAAGTTTGGAGAAGGGTTTGGGGGTTTACAGAACAAAGGGGAAACAGAGCTGGCCCAGGACATTTTGCTGCTTGAGGCAAAAAAGCAAATGCCGTTCTCCCTCGACCTTGTGCCTAGCATCCAAGACCAGCCAAGCTATTTCCTACCCCCCCCCCCGCAACTTAGTTATAGCTTTAATGATAAGATTAAAGGTCCAAGTGTTTGAACCAAGTATTTCACAGCTGAGGCTGAAAATCCCAGAACCATCTTTCCTGATCCCTGGCAAAACAAATCAAATACCTTTAAAAAAATGGCTGCCTTTTCCTGAAACCCAAACGAAGCTGCTTGAGGCAGCTACCTCATTTTGCCTAATGAAAGGGCCGGCACAGAGGGAGAGCATGATCCTAAAAAAAAGAGCATTTTTGTCCAAGAGTTGTGTCACTTCTGTAGGAGAAAATAAAGTGAGATTGAAGGAAAGGAAATTGAGTTGGGACCCCACCCCTACCCAATCTCCAAAGTCTGACTGCAGAAGAAGTAAGATTTGGCAAAATTTAGATGGGGGTGGTGGAATATGGGAAGTTGTTCTGCTCCAATGACAGGAGTAATGGAATGAGAAGTGGATCCCGTTTCTCCCCAAATAAATTCATAAACATGCTCTGCTTCAGCCACTGACAAGAAGCTGAAGCAAGTAAACAAATGCGTGTGGGGGTGGAGGATGAAAAAGGGGCACACCCATATCCCATTTTTACGTTGTTAGAGATAAAAAAAATCAAATCAGCTGGGATGTGAGGGTGTACACAAGTCATGGTGTGAGAGTAAAAGAAAGAGAGGAAAGGAATGTAAGCCAAGCACTCAGAGTCCTGATTCTCTCCCCCCCCCCCCCCCGCTTCTACGCCATCAGGGAGATAAATTGATGCCATGGTATTTATTTCAGATGTCCTTGATGTTATGAGCATGCCTATGTGGGGGTTTCCCCCTTGCTCTTGTATCTCTTTAAAAAGATCCTCAGTTACTATGTACATGATATCATCTGCCAGGGTCTTTGAAACCTCTGCTTTGCATTAAAGACAAAGAATCCGTCTCAATTAACACTCTTGGAGAGTTTCCTGGCACAGGAACATAATTAACTCTTTGCTGGCCTGGCTAATTTCTGCGTTTTTTAAAAAAGTAGTCCGATAATAACAAAATTGGAGCACTCAATCCACAGGGTAGCCATTAAGCCCACTCCGTTATTGTACAGCCTGCATTCAGACCACAATTACTGTCAGAGAATTGCCCGGGAAGCGGCTCCTTGTACGCAAACAAGAATACCATTCATTAAAGACCTCCTCTTCAATAAAATACAATCTATACTTTTTTTAATGAATATTTGAGAAAGAGAAATATAATTTTGGCTTCAGGAACCTGCAATATGATTATTCTTCTTTTAATAACATAGTCGTCGTGCACCCCCCCCCCAATACATTTACAGACAGATGTTAGAGAAGGGAGCAGCAGAAATGAGATGGATGGTTGGAGAGCTAAGGCTTGTGGAGGGAGGGAGGGAGGGGAGAAAAGCAGAGATGATGGCAAATGAAGTCAGAGTTAAATAAGGTTTTCCCAGTTTTGCATTTTAAAAGGAAGCCCCCCCCCCTTTTAAATAACCCTGTGAGTTTTAAGGGTATTCCTAGTCCAATAGATTCTATTTAAGCCGTTTCAGACTAGTTAAACATTGAAACAGGGAATGCTAAAAAAAACGCTGCCATATCAGCCTTAAAACACACTACTTTTAAATCCGTGGTACTTTTATCCACTGCAGAGATGCTTTTCGAATCAGGGTACAATGCTGCGGAGTATCTAGCCAAGTGGCACACTTACTTTCATCTATTTCTATATACTGTTTTCATCTTTTTAAAAAGACAATATAGCTGGTTATTGTTTTAACCCTTTCACAAGAAGAGAGAGGGGGAGGGAAATTAAGTAACCCCAAACCCACCTGGTATATCAGGCTTTTCTTTTATTTTTTTTTTAAAATCGATACTCTTTTCTGTGAACTCTGAACATCGCCTCAAGGCTTGGAGGTCAAAGTTAAAAATGTGATAGTGTATGTATCTCGTTTTCAGCACATATCTGTAGCAGATATATTTGTTCAATACGACATGGACTTATATTTATGGCCCTGTGGGTAACATTGAAAATTACAATTCTGGTAAACATGGTGCGGCTGTTTCACCACCTCCATCCCAGTCCCATCTAGTCATACAGAAGTCAGCCGTTTTCTTTTGATAAATTGTGATGCATGTGTACTACAGATGATGATATACAGGCTTTGGGCTATGCAGACTTCCTGCTTAAGCCAACTTTTAAGGAATACAGTGACAGGGGCTCTGTCCCTCTCAACACACTCTGATGGCTCCAAAGCAAGACTTCTAAGATCTACCTCCTAACCTTCTTCTTGGCAGGTCACACTGATGGTGATGAGAGACAGATGGCTTCGTTAACACTGAAAATGAAGGTGACAAGAAGTGTGATCAGCACCAATATTTGGCTACAGTTATGATACGTCCCCATTCCACCCCACACTGTTCAGTTTCTTATGCAACAGGCAGTCTATAGGTCTGATGAAGGAAGCGGAAAGAGTGGAGAGTCTAACTGCTAGATTAATACATTACATGGAAAAATACGCATATACCTTTGTAAAACAAGAAAATTCTTAATAAATAAATAAATAAATTCCCACAAAACCTGGAGCCCCATTAGGGTCAGATTGCAACCGGCAAGCCACATGTTGAATATTATTCAGCAGAGAAATGCCCTAAGTGCCACCTGTTACTTGTGCAGCCAGACGTAGTGGTTTCTGCTGCACAAAGAGCTGATGAATTGCCCTGGACTGTTATCAGATAAGGCTCTTGCTTATAAGGTAGGATTGCTAAGGAACAGAGTGGGAAACTTTTCAGTGGGAAAGAGGCACAAGAATAACTGGGCAACAGTGTTTAATACTTAGTTTTGCATCTCAGACAAAGTTGTATTATTTTTACTTAAAAATAGTTCAATGCCTCCTTCTGTTTGGAGGATTTCAAGGCAGTTTATAGCAAAACTATAAAACAATCACAAAAAAACAACATTAAAATATCAGTACAGTGCTTTTTTTTCTTTAAAAATGTTTAGGGGTACTCTCATTTTGACTCAAGAAAACCACCATTTTATAGTTCAAATTTGAAAAAGTAAAGACAGGAAATGGACAAAAGTACAAAGAACATGCATTATTCATATTGAAATACTGCCCCTCAATGAGGCCAAACTTTCATCTGTAAAACATCACACATTCACATTCCACACTGCTTCACACATTAAACGCTCGCTTCCATCTGAGACTCAAGAAACACAGGGAAAAGAAAGGAAGCCGCCATCGGGGGTAGCAACGGAACTGACAATTCACCGTGCTAGAGAAGAAACTACAAAAAAATTATTTTTTAAAAAGTTTCTTCTCCAGTTAGATTCATAAAATGTTTAGGGGTATGTGTACCCCTGTGTCCCCCCAGAAAAAAGCACTGTATAACAACCAGAGTAGTCAATGGAAACAATTGGCATGTTGTCAATGTTGAGTAAGTGCTTGGGCAAACAAATTCTTTTAACATATACTGGAAACCCACTATAGTTGGACTTCACGTCACCTCATTAGGGAGACTATTCCACATGGTAGGAGCCACCACAAAGAAGCCCCTGCCCCCTTCTTGGTTGCTATGAGATGGATTATTGCACTCTGTACCATAACCAAGAGGGTCTCGTCTGAATATCTTAGTGAAGAGGCTGGTCTGGTTGGAAGAAGGTGTTCTCTCAAGTAGCTCGGTCCTAAGTTGTTTACAGCTTTGTAAGTCAATAATAAAAAATTTGGTCAGTAGCTAATTGGCAGTCAGTGCAGTTCTTTTAACAAGGGTGTCAACAAGGTAAATTGCTCCAGTCAGGAACCTCATCGCGTTCTGCATCAGCTGCAACTTCTGAACCAACCTTAAGGGCAGCCCCATGAAGAACGCATTACAGTAATCCATGCTGAGTGCAAATTGTTTAGAGAAATAATAATGCTTTGTAAAATTAAGTAGGGGAGGGATTATGAAATAAGAATAATAACACGATAATAATGTTGTTAATTTTACTTCTGCCATTTTTCTCTTTGCACCATCTGGTTCTTATTAATATGCATCCTTCCTCCCACCCCAACATCTTTTCCCCCTCAGGCAACAGCAACACGAGAAAGGGTTCTGACACTCTACCAAACCCCATCCATCCAGATGCAGAGAAAACAAAAGTCTGAGCAGTATAATCGAGCTTGTTTTGCAACCTGCCTTCTTTCACGGCAAACAGTGCAAATTCTCAAACCTGCGCCAGGCCATGATTTGGCGGAACTTTGCAAAGACTAACCCCCACATGCACTTCAAATTTACAAGGAACATCAGAGTTTAAAAGAAAAGAAAAGCGGGTGTGTTGTTATTTTCTAACTGTGCCGAAATGATTTGCTAACTGAGCATCGCTGGAATCGGATGCAGCCTGAGGTTCCTGCGACCATTTTCAACATGCAAGCCTTTCCCTTGCCTGCCTTCTGCTTTCAGGAAGAAAAATCTTCCCGAGCCGGCATTCCCTGCTTATGTGTGCCACTCATGCATGGAGTGAAATGTGTTAACCTTTAAACAATTTAGAAGTTGGTGCAGTTAATAGGCAGGACAGATAGTTACAAAGTCCTGATTAACTACAGAATGCAGAGACATGTGAAAACTTGTACATAGCAAAAGAAAGAGACAGCAGCTATTACTTACCAGCCCGACACACACAGGTATGGCTCTTGCTGGAGTGGGATTCAGAACAGCAACATTGCCCTCTTTTGGCAAAACAGGGCACCATGTGTTTACTCCTTCCAGGAATTCTGTGGGCCTTTCCCCCTCGCAAGCAGGCTGGTGCGACAACGGGAAGCAGCTGAAAAGAATAGGAAATTGAGACGGTTTGCAAGGGGGATTTATATATATATATTTTAAAGAACACCCTCCATGGAATATTCTGCTTACCAATAAGGACAGCCAGCAGAAAGTTCAGAATGCACAGAAACAGCTGAAAGAGAGAGCTTTGCACTGCTCTGAATCACTGCAACCCACTCTCACTGCCTTTGCTACAGTGAGTCACACAGAATGTCTTAGTCTGTTGCTCGGAAGTTGACTTCTTTTTCAAATCTCATACGAAGAAGAAAATTCTATGGCAGGCGTTGGCGATACCTTATTGCCCACATGCTTCCAGGGGTGGGGAACCCGTGGCCCTACAGATGTTGCCAGTCCTCAACGCCCATCACTCCTGGATGTTTCCCATGCCAGCTGGGGCTGTTTGGGGTCAGGGGCATTTGTGTAGGAATGCCACCATAGAAGCTTGAGTAGAAGCGTAGAATGGTGAAAGAGCAGCACCAAGAAAGAGTGGTCTCCGTTTCACTCCCTCATACCAGTCCTGGGAAATGTATCAACACATCACCCAGGCCTAGTGCCCAGGCTTTATTAGGATACTGAAAATTGTAATCTGAGCTTTCTATTTGGGGCCCAGCTCTCAATTTCTTACACTATTGCATCATAAAGGTAAAGGTAAAGGGACCCCTGACCATTAGGTCCAGTCGCAGACGACTCTGGGGTTGCGGCGCTCATCTCGCAGTGGGGCCCTCTTATCTTTTCTCTTCCCCATAGCTATAGGGGGATATAATTTTGCAAAAATTGTGGAGGTCAGGGGGTAGGACTTTCAAATTTCATTCAGGGAAGCTCTCCTCCCCCCCCCCCCCTAAAAAAAATGAACCTTTACGTATTTTGGAAGTGTTTTACTTGCCACAGCAAATTGGGATGTGGGCCAAGGTTCAGAACATCTGACAATCCCGTTGCCACCCAGTGACTGAATTCATGCTGATTCAGAATAATAACCGCAAGTGGTTGTGTAGGTTTGGCTCTGACCAACCCCTTTCCCACTTTGTTGAATTGGTGATACGATCATCTGCCTTGAGGCAAGAGCTGTGTCTTGCAGCCATAGTCTGTTTCTCCGTTTCTTCCCAAGCTGGTGAAAACAAAAGCAAGACACAATGGCTACGCAGCAGCTGCCCTGTCAATTGTAATGAAGGTACTGCACTACAGAAACCTAATAAAAGATTTCAGGTTTCATCCAGCGACATCTATTGCTACTTCCTCAGCCTGTTTTCTCTTCTTTTTTTTCTTTTTCTAAACTGTGGAAATAGGTTTGGAATGATGCCTCTGGCTTCTGGTGCTTTCTGTTTCGTAACCTGTTTTGTAAGCAACCTGGTTCTCCAGTGAAGATTTTCGTTACTGAAGCTACTGCAAATTTTCCATCAGCTGCCACACTTCAGCTGGTATGTTATCTACAACTCCAGCCAGCCTCACCCCACCGGCCGTTCTGAAAAGCCATTGTAGCCCCTGCCCCCAACAACAACTTGATGTTTACGTTAAGACACAGGCTGAAGATTTCCAAGAGAAATCTTGCATCATTAGTTTTCATTTTGAATTAAAAGATGGAAAGGAGGTGTTGTGCTTTTAAGTTCTTTTTGTGCATTTAAAAATCCGCGTAGTTTCATATGAAAGCGACACAAACGTATGTGAAATGCTCTGCCTGTTTCTGCAGGATAAAATGGAAGCAGAATACAACCATAGGGCATGGCTTGGTAGAGGAAAAGGCACCATAAGTCTCAATTTTCATTTGGAGGATGGCACAGTGAAGGAGACATGGAATCACACTTCCGTGGCACATGCTGATCTGTCCCAGTGCAATCTTAATATCAAACGTTGATGGCACAAATCGCTTTACAACAATGTGTAATTTAACATCTGATTATTATTTTTCAACTGAGTAACTCATATCGCATTTTTTATGTTGCATCCAGAACTATCCAGACACTGTATCCAATGGGAGTGTGCTTTGGCTCGAGTAAGGTCAGGTGCCTGATTTTTTTGGAGTAATATGAGATATTTTGTGTTTTTTACACTGTGATTTTATGTTGTGAACCGCCCTGAGATCTACTGGTATAGGGCAGTATACAAATTTTATTAAAATCATAATCATAATAAATAATGGTGCGGTGGACCATGGTGGATGGGAAAGATCAGGTAAAACTGGGTGAACCACATTACATGAACAGAAGCAATTTTGACTACCACAGAGCCATCATTAGCTACAACCTCTGGGCCTCAAAAGACACCACGGTCATATGCCCCAGTGGCGCTGAATGCATGAAGGGAACTCGGTATGAGCAGGCACTTGCAGATGCTCTTCCAAGAGAAAGGGAAATGTTTTGTGAGCAAAATGGAGAATACCCTGTTCAAAAAAGCAATACCCCCCTTTGCAGAAAGGAACAGAAAACCACTGTGTGTAGGCAGTGCCCTGGTTTACAATCCAGGTGAGCTCATAGCTGCGTTTCAGATGTGGCTGGACTACAACTCCCATCAACCTTGACTATTGGTCATGCTGGCTTGGGGTGATGGGTGTTGGAGTCCAGTGACATCTGGAAGCCACCACATTGGTTACCACTGTCCTAGGTACAAGGGTGCCCTAAACGCCAGAGGTTTTCCTTTCTGGTTTTGAGCAGTTTTAAGCTGCCAAGTGGCATTTTTAATAATAAGATTATCCCTGCTTCTTTATTTAAAAATGTGTATATTTAGGGTAGAACAACTGCCCTGCATGAAGAGAGTCCTAGGTTCAATTCCTGTCTTCTCCAGGGAGGGCGGGGATTGTATTTTGCTTGAAAGCATGGAGAGCCACTGCTAGTCCGTGTAGAACATTTTCAGCTGGGTGGACCAATAGTCTGACTCAGTATAAGGCAGCTTCCTATATCTATGATCGCCCTGTTGGTAGAGAACAAGACTCTTAATCTCAGGGTCGTGAGTTCAAGCCCAACATTGGGCAAAAGATTCCTGCATTGCAGGGGGGTTGGTCTAGATGACCCTCATGATCCCTTCCAACGCTACAATTCTATGATTTCTACTCCAGTGGATCATATATCCACTAGACAGATACCAGATCTCATCCTTATGGCTGTTTCCGTATTTTCAACTAAGAAGCTGTATTCTGAAGGCCTCACAGGACAAGTCTCCTATTAAGCAAGTCTGATAGAGCTCAATAGACTTAACTCCTAGGTAAATGAAAATAGAATTGCTGCTGCAAATACTGGAAATTTAGAAACAAAATTGACTGCTTTTGAATCATTAATATATAAGAGGAAAAACATGGAAAGGTTTGCTATCTCACATTTTTCAATCATTATTGACTTCAGATAATTCAACTGGAAATCATTCAGAAGCAGCTTGCCAAGGAATGTTTAACCAAAGGGTTGGTGCTATATGCAAGTAAAAGAAAACAATTTACAGTTTCGGGTTTTTAGGGTTGGTTTTAAAACACCTTTTTGAGCTCAGGAGAATTAACAAGAATGGAAAAAACCCAGTACATTAAAAACAGCTAGTCAGCAAGATTTTAAAATGCCTAGAATACTTTAAAAGCCTGGGAGAATAAAAAGGGGTTTCTTCTGAAGCCTAAATGAAAACAGCATAGACATCAGGCAGAGGGCTTTCCTAAATGGGTACCATGGCTAAGAGAGAGACTTCTCTCTAGTTGTCACTGTGGGTCAGCTGATGAGAAGCTGCTTATTCAAACCCCTAGATCTCAAGGCCTTTAAAGATTTAAACAGAATTGACATTCAGCGAAGCTTTTTAAAACCCTGATGTGATATTTTTGATCCAAATAGGCTGTGCCAGCCAAAATCCTGGCACTTCTGTGCCTGCTGAATTCTGTGCCTACTGAAGTTTCAAAAGTATTTTCATATTTTCACATCCATTTTTTCCTAAGCTGTTTCTTACAGTAATGATAAATGTTGACAGAGTTTCCAGACTAATGCAGATTGATTTGTTTCATATATGATGGGATTGTCTTAAAATTAAATTATTTTGGAGGAATGTTCTGTACAGTTGGCTTGGTGATTAAACATACTTTGCTCCTTAATCTGTTGGTCATCTTGCTTAGATATATGAAGAGTGCAGCAATAAAAAAAAAAATTCATAGCAAGTAAATGGAGTGAGCATAAATGCCCAGCCTTGAAAGACTGAATTGTTAAAACATGGAGGATTTCTAAAACGGCTAAGCTGACTGAATATGTACACTTAAAAGATGGTTAAAAAAAGAGAGGAAAGGATCAGAAGCAATTCAGGGATACAGTCTCCGTTTATTGGCGTTGTAATCATAAAGTATAATTTGGGTATTATTAAATGTAGGACATTTCACCTCATTTCTAATATAAAATAAAAGATAGTTTCTGCTTTTGCATGACCAAGGAATGAAACCTGGGACAGGGTCGTGAAAATGAACTGACAGAATTAGCAGCCATGCACTAGCTAAATTCCCAGTGGATTGTAACCAACTGGTATGCACCCGGTGACAGAAAGCTCTTGGATTCAGCAGAAACTTCTCTCAGCAGGACAGGGTTCAGGGTGATCTTCCACGATCCCCTCTCCACCCTGCAGCCCTCCATACCACTTCCCATGAAGTTCTGAAAGGTCACCAAACAATCTGGAGCAGGTTTGAGAGGGGTGGGGAAGGAGATCCCTTCAGCCCCTGATCTACTGACAGATGGCTCCATTGGATCAGAGAGCCTTCCATCGGCAGAGAGGTCCTGATTGTATACAACCCAGTGATCCCTATGAGTTATATTGAATTAGACAAAATAAGTGGGATCCAGTTTGAGTCACAGCTGACGAGGGCAAAATGAGTTCCAGGCATTGGAGTTCAGCCATAACCCTCCACTCATGAGTCCATTCCTTTGCTTTCTCCCATGTAAGTGAACGGCTGCCATTTTGCTACCATGGGAAAAGGTAAAGAACTATATACTTGGAGAACACCATTGCGAGGGCCCAAGCTTGCAAGATCACTGGGGCAGAATGTACAGAGGCTGTTCCTCTCTATATTCCTTTAACATATGAGCTTTCTCTGCCTACACTTGTGTGGGGGGAGGCATTTTGTGACTCATTTAAAATAATGAAACACCCATGATATTTCAAATTGTTTAATATCTTTTTGCTTCAGCTTCTACCTCCCCTGGGTATTCCACTTCCCAACTTCTCCCCCTGATCACTCTGCATTTCCACTCGCTATTGGGAAAAGAGAATAATATTGGAAATAGATCGCTCCTCCCTCCCCTGGCAATTCCACTACCAAAATTGTCATAACATAACTTCTTTCTGTCTTTTGAAACACCCTTGAGTGTGACAAAAGAGAATGTTGGTATGGCTTTGTGGACACCATACATTTAAAGCACATGATTTCCCTCAAATAATCCTGGGAATTGTCATTTACCCCTCTCAGAGAGCTGCAATTCCTAGCATCCTTAGCATACTATAGTTCCCAGGATTTTGGGGGGGAAGCCATATGCTTTAAATGTATGGTGTGTATGCAGTCCTAGAGAAACAGATAGGCAAATGTTTATTACTGGATAGGCTACTTGTGTCCATGACAGACATTGAACCGTGGTCGACAGGTGAGAGAGCATTACTATTGAATCTCTCCTCCCCACCCCCACCAGTGCCAAACACAGTGACCTCTTGCTCTGTGTTCAAGTCCCATCCAAAGGGAGCTTTCAGGAAAGGCCTTTATCTTAGTAGTAGAGTACACGCTTTACATGCAAAAAGTCCCATGTTCAATCCTTAGCATTTCATGGTAGCGCTGGGAAGCATCCTTGTCTGATTCCTTGGACAGCTTCCAGCCAGTATTGAGCTAGATGGACCAATGGTTTGGTTCAAGATGAGGCACCTTCCTGTGTTCTTTCCTATACCCCGCACCCATTCATCCCACCCAGGAAACCTTGGAGTGGCTCCAGTTCTGAAGCCCACCTGCCCTCATCAGCAGCAACAGCAGCTGGCTTGGATGCTGAACTATTGGGCAGGGAAGACCTCATCACGTGCAGTTTGCTGGTTGCTCGTAATGTGTGCTCTTTTGTGTCGGTATTCAGGTGTAACGGCACAGAATTTCACTGCCAACCCGACAGCATAGTGCCATGCAGCACCACTGTATAAGTTTGAATCTAATGATTCACCTAGTTCTACAGTAGGTAAAGGAATCCAATTAGTCAGTGGAAATGCCCCATTTCTGCGCAGGTTTCATACTCAGTTGTGCTAAGTCTACCACTGGCACACAGCTAGCCCACTTCCCAAGCTGGTTTATTCCCTTAAACATTATTTTCATTTGATTCCCCTTTTGATCCTAAGGAATTTGCTTACTATTACCTGCCAGAGAATATGTCCTTGTGCAAATTCCTCCTGACAGCAATATGCAAACTCTTATTATGCTAAAGAAGAGGTAGTTCCCTATAGCCATATATGTCTTCTGTGCAAATGTGCTTACTGACCTTCAGGATCATCCACATAATAGTGCACAAATTATTTGGGCAGTAGTTTTCTTTGGAATCGGGATTTTTCGTTTATCTCCCCCCCCCCCTTAGCCATGCTGCTGTAGGGGAGAATTTTCTCTGCAGAGATCTCACTCTCTTCTGCTCATGATTAAAGTCAGATGGAAAAAGGGACCTTGCATAACTAGTATAAACAGAATATTATTGAGAAAAATGCAGTTGGGAATGGGTTCGCAGGCAATGTAGCGACAAAAGCCACAATCCTGTAAGCACAGCTCTCTTGAATCCCCAAGATGACAGATAATCCGCCAAGCTATTCTTTTTAGTGGGTCCTAAAATAATGTCTAAATTTGCATCTTGACATATAGGCCAATCTGTGTTTTCTTTTGGTGTTCTCAGTTTTGATTATGCATTAGTGGCCATCCTACAACACAGTGCCCCCTCTGCCACTAAAGGCATGCAGTCTTTCTCTCCTCCTCACTCATTGCTCAGCAGTGGTAGTCAAGCAAACCATCCCACCAGCCTTGCAATCTCAACATGAGCTGCCCCTGGTAAGAGTGCTGCCCTTGCTTCGGCATCATTGTGTTTGCAAAAGAAAAATGGCTTGTTTTTATCCATATTTGCCAATCCTAAAGAAGCATACTCAGTAGCCACTGATGAGGAGATCATGTCGCAAACTGACTAGGTTTTTGACAATATACTGCTCTGTATATTGTCACAGATTATGCTCTGAATTGTCATTTGAGAGTTTGCTATTCAGAGCCTGAAATGCAATGCTTGTAGGGTAGCCACAATTTCATATAGACAGTCCTCTCTGTCACACATCGCTGTTAATAACTTACAATCACAGTCTCTGGACCAAACTCCTTGTTTGGGGTGAGTGTGTTCATTGAAATCTGTTGCATTGACTAACTTAAGTTCATTAATTTCTATGGGTATACTCTTAGTTAGATACAACTGTGTGTGTGTGTGTGTGTGTGTGTGTGTGTGTGTGTGTGTGTTTAATCTGCCAAATTTACCACCCTGAGGCGATAGTTCAGCATAATCACTTTGCTAAATCCATCTGTTATAATTCTCCGTATCAGACAAAAGTACAACTAGCCACATCGTTTAGAAAAAGGCTAAACTATTTTACTTGCTAGCAAAGAACTAAAACCACAAGAACCCAGGAGTTGAAATAAGCCTTAAATCAGGCCCAGGGCTTTCCTCACATGTTTTGAAATAAGGATGACAGTATGTGGGGGGTGGGGGTGGGGGGAGAGGGTGATTCCATGACGTGTGACAAATCTGAGCGACGGCAGGAAACATGTAAATCACACGTATTATCAGGCCTCATCTGATTGTCTGTACAACATATACAAGTTGAAGGATTAAGTACTGGACGGGCTTTCAGAGCAGGGAAGGTACTGTGTGGGCCTGGTGTGACAACTCTGATTAAGACACTGACAGAGCGCACAAAAAAACCCCATTTGTTGGTGTGACATGTCAGATGGATGAAGCATCAGTCTTTGTCCGTGAGAGTTCAGCTTCCTTTCAAAAGGCCGCGCGGATCTGCTGTGGGGGGAACAGGGAGACAAGTAACGCATTTGCTTAATACAAGCAACATGTAAAGCACCTAACAATGAAAATCAAAGTGATTTCTATAGCATTGGTAAAGCGCAGCGAACAATATGATTTAATGCAAGCAGCACTCCCTTTTGCCTCTTACTTCTCCAAAGCAGCTTGCATTATACAGTTAATTCTCCTTCTGCCTATGACTAAATTGTTTAGCTGGCTTTACCTTTGTTTGATATTGAAAAAATAAAATGATGGAAAATTGGAGCCAACAATGTGTTCTGATTATTCCTATGCTATAGAATATTCTCTCAATGTGACAAACCATGTTTATCTCACTAGGGATAAAGAGGGAGGAATTCCGTCTGATTTATATTCATTTATGTGAGCCACTGTTAAACAGTCACATTATTATCAAGCCAAAGACAATACTATATTTTTATTTCACTTTTTCCATAATTATCGGATTTCCATTTTCAGAATTTTACCTAACCACAAGATTGATGTTGGGAAATAAAAATGATTGGGAGAATTAGTTAAAACTATTTTATCCATCTTCTCTCTTCCATGTATTTTTTTTTTATCCCTTGGTTCCTGAGTGCCTAATCTTCTGTGTTCTTAAGAAAATTCCCTAATAGCTCTAGACTGGATATTTCTATAGAAATATGTTGTGAGTAGTGTTGAGACTGTCTTTTTTTAAAAAAAAAAATAGCACAAATGAAAGAGACCATTTGCTCTTGATGGAAAATATTAATCGCTTTGTGGAGTCTTGTAATTGCTTTTCAAGCTTTTATTTTAAATTTCTCATAATCGGGAGGAAGAAGGACTGAAAATGAGAAAAGAAAAAGAAAGAAATGCTGCTGTGTAATTAATAGTCTGGTTATAATGCTTGCAGAGCCAACAATGAAATGCCTAGGAATGGACAGTTGCATCACTGCATCATCATCATCATCATTTATTACTTAAACCCCACCCATCTGGCTGGGCCTCCCCAGCAACTCTGGGCAGCTCCCAAAAGAATATTAAAAACATGATAAAACATCAAACATTAAAAACTTCCCTAAACAGGGCTGCCTTCAGATGTCTTCTAAAAGTCAGATAGTTGTTTATTTCCTTGACATCTGATGGGAGGGCGTTCCACATGGCGGGTGCCACAACCAAGAAGGCCCTCTGCCTGGTTCACTGCAGCTTCACTTCTTGCAGTGAGGGAACTGCCCGAAGACCCTCGGAGCTGGGCCTCAGTGTCTGGGCTGGACTATGGGGGTGGAGATGCTCCTTCAGGTATACTAGGCTGAGGTCGTTTAACTGCATCCATCAAACTCTTGTTGTCCAATAGTCAGATGAAATGACTGGTGGCTCATGATAGGGACACACAGACATCTGTACCCATATGTGCTATGTGTACTTGAAAAAGCTGCTTCTTCCTTGATAGCTAGGCAGACTGGGACTAAGAGATGTTGAGGGCACCACACTGGTTTCCAGAGCAGCATACCTCAGGTATCATCTGGTTGAGATTTCTACATTGAAGGGGGTCAGATGATATGATCCTTGTGAACCCTTCTAACTCTACAATTCTATGAGTTCAGGATTGATTAGTTTCGTGGAAGCAGCTTCTTGCTGAATAGGTTGCCTCATGGAGCTTCACACATGCAGAACTTGATTTTGGCTCTCCACGAGATTACAGCATTTGGCAAGACTTTGGGTCCTGTTTCACAACAACCTCCTCACTTCCGTCTGATTGTTATTTCTAGGTATTCTTGCCATCAATGGGAACACAGTGGTCTGTCAGTTTCCCTTCCTCATCGTGGGATACAACAACAGTATAATTATGTGTATCTTATTACCTCATGTTAATGACGATTAAAATGGTACTAATTTAGCCTCCTGGTCATTGTAGCCCCACACCCTTCTAGTTTTCAGAGTGGGAAGGACAGGCAAAATATAATAATGCTATTTTACAGAATATCTTACAAAACCGAGACCCTAAAGTTCATGACTGATTAGAAGTTGATTAGCTGATAACATTGGCAACCAAGATCCTATAAAAGTAGGGTTTAAGATTTATTCATAAAAGTATTATTTCCTATTGGGCTCATCATCTGCTCCCATCTTCCTCCAGCATAAGGAAGAGACTGGAATCTTTGATTTCAATTTCCAGTTAACCATGGTTTATCAATATGTCTGAACTTGTTTATCAAGAACAAGCTGCTGTTAATTTTAACCATGGCTTATTGAAACAAGCCAACCTCTGGCTTTATGACCCTGGTTTATTTCCTTAAACCATAGTTAAGATTAACCACTGTATAGGACTCAGATGTAATTATAAACTGTGGTTAGGAATGAGAGAGAAATTTTATTCAGTTCACATTTGAAGGCAAACCTAACTTGCACTTTCTGAAGTGATGCGAAAATTGAAATGCAGTCATTCTCAGAAACTGGCACTTCTCCAGATTTTACAATGTGGGTCTTCAGCCAAGTAATATATGCATAAATATTTATATAACAGTATAGTGTGCTTAAAAATGAAAATAACAATACAAAAGTACATTATATTGGGGGAAACTGTTTTGCAAAAATGTGTAAAAGGTAAAGGTAGGTAATGGAGTCCCATAATGTGGATTTAATATTGTGTGTTTACAGTTGTTTTTAATATTTTATTTTATGGTTTTTATGTTTTTTCCCTTTAATGTAATTATTTTATTTATTGTGAAAATTAATAAAAAAATATTATAAAAAGGACCCCTGGATGGTTAAGTCCAGTCAAAGGTGACTATGGGGTTGTGGCGTTCATTCCGCTTTCAGGCCAAGGGAGCTGGCATTTGTCCACAGACAGCTTTCCCGGTTATGTGGCCAGCTTGATTAAACCGCTTCTGGCGCAATGGGACACCGAGACGGAAGCCAAAGCACACAGAAATGGTGTTTACCTTCCCACCACAGCGGTACCTATTTATCTACTTGCACTGGTGTGCTTTCAAACTGCTAGGTTGGCAGAAGCTGGGATAGAGCAACGGGAGCTCACCCGCCAACCTTCTGATAGGCAAGCCCAAGAGGTTTAGTGGTTTAGATCGCTGTGCCACCTGCGTCCGCAAGAATGTGTATCGTGGGCTAAATTGGATACCCCAAAAATGCATGCAGAATCCTCCCAAATTTTCATGAGAACTTTTTTTAAAAGATGCAAACTTATGTGGAAATGTAGAGAACTTAAGACTGGGAAAATGAGAAACAGAGAAAAACAGAAATTGAAAGATTGGCCCATTTCTGCCTGTGGTTAATGAGAAATCAGAGCCTTATTGCAGCCATGCCAGAGCAGGAGAGGGAGGGTGGAGCATATGAGCCTAAGGTTCATGCCCTGAATATTAAACCATAGTTTAGCACTGTTTCCAAACCAGGCCATTGAGTACAATGGAATTAACTTAGTCTTTTAAAAGAAACATGGACTACACCTTCACTATTGATTGCCTTGATTTTTGTTCCCATGAGCTTCCAATGCACTCATTTATCTCTCACTACCACTATTATAAGCAAAGCAAAACTCCATCTGAATGTGTTGGGTTATGCTGAAACTACTGAGCCTGCTGACCCTGTAACAACAAACAGAAATGCCTGCCTGAGATTTCCAGATCTGAGAGGTCTTGAACCATTTTCTTCTCATCTCTGATGAGCACTGCTGAGTGGTTGTGCCTTTCCCCGACCCCTTTGCATATTATTTACGTGGATTGCATATGCATATATCCACATGATATATATAGGAAACAAAAAAAGGAATATCCCAATAGAATAACACACCTCAAATTATATAGGAGGACAGGGAAGGGGGGCTTAGCAATTGACCAAAGCAATCCTGTCTTTCCCTTTGTTCCTTTGCCATCGAAAACCATCACTTACGACGTCTCGTTGCTTCTTCATGTTGTACATGAAGTGGCCCGACCAGCTTTCCAGCATACATTAGACTATTGTCTTCTGAAATGCTTCGCCGAAGCCAGCTCTGCACATCACATGGAATGCTTAAGCCGTGCTGGTCTTTGTTTGACATCCAGTTTGTCTGGCATCTGACATTAGCATTGCTAAGTATCAAATTGCTAAGCGCTTACCAATTTGGCCATTGTGCCACCACATCATTCATCCAAATCCACAGCCAAGAGAAGGAAAAGAGGGGGGCAGAGGGGGGAGAGAAGAACACAAAGCAATTTTGTAGTCAAGAAGATGAAAAACGCTGTGGCATCCTAGGAAGAGTGTCAGGAGTCAGTGGTGTTAGAATGCAGTCATCATCAGTAGAAAGTCCCTGTGTTCATCTTAGATAGCAGGGCTGCAGAAAGCTACCTAGTGCTGCTGCAAGTCTGGGTAAGTAATACTGAGCTAGATAGACCATTGATAGACTATGTAGCCTAGAGTTAGGCTGAAAGGTCAATTAGAGTCGTGTTCCAATGGCATGATTGGCCAAACAGCCCTGCCTCACATTAAGACAAGGCATCTTGTTGATAGCAAAACAATGTTGCAGTGTGTCTTCTCCCCATCGGCCATATATGGGCTACATGTGTGCTTCTGGTTCTGAGATTTCCAACACTGTAGCACAGAACACATACTAGGCTGCTCACCCATGTGGCATGGCCTCACAGACCCTCCAAATGTCCCTATTCTCCAGGGATACCCCCAGATTTACAGAAGGTCTCCCGGTTTCTGTTTTGATCCCAGGATGTACTGCTTTTCCTTAGGACGTCCCTATTTTCATTGGAGAAATGTTGGAGGGTACGGTAGGATTTCCCTGTTTTCATCCGAGAAATATTGGAGGATATGGAGTTATGCAACCCCCGAGCCAAGGAGATAAGTAACTATACAACCTTTGGAAGACATCTGAAGGCAGCCCTGTATGGATTTTTTTTTTTTACTGTTTACTGTTTATTATGTTTTTATATGTGTTGGAAGCCACCCAGAGTGGCAGGGGCAACCCAGTCAGATGGACGGGGTATTATTATTATTATTATTATGTGTCCCTATTTTCATTAGGGATATGTTGGAGAGTATGGCCTCATGGACACAACTATGTGGGGGAAGCCAAGTGTCAGATGGTGCACTTTTGGGTAGCAGCTGGGAAATGCACTGCTGTGTTCCCGAACACCCACATGATGGACTGGCACATTCATTTCTTCCCCTATATTGCTGCCAGTTGTAGAAGAAGAAGAAGAAGAAGAAGAAGAAGAAGAAGAAGAAGAAGAAGAAGAAGAAGAAGAAGAAGAAGAAAAGTTTGGATTTGATATCCCGCTTTATCACTACCTGAAGGAGTCTCAAGGCGGCTAACATTCTCCTTTCCTTTCCTCCCCCACAACAAACACTCTGAGAGGTGAGTGGGGCTGAGAGACTTCAAAGAAGTGTGAGTAGCCCAAGGTCACCCAGCAGCTGCATGTGGAGGAGCGGAGACATGAACCCGGTTCACCAGATTACGAGTCTACTGCTCTTAACCACTACACCACACTGGCTCTCACATTTTTAGAGCCCCTGGACAGCTGTTTCCTTCATGCAGCACTGTCAAGTGGTTGGGGTGTCTGTTGCAGTGGCACACCTCTGCTTTGGCCTTCTGTTAAATAAATTGGCAATTAACAATACAGCAGATCTTGTTGCCCCTCTCTTGGGAGGCTTTTGTAAACATTTAGGGTGCAGTGCTTAAAACTGCAGCACCATTTCAAGAGAACTTAAAGAGCATTCAAACGACATGATGTGGTTTTCGTATGAAAAGAAACAAAGTCAGCTCCTTGATGCCAAATGTGAACAGCGGCTGTGAAACCCCTGCAGCCTCTGTAGTTGAATCAAGGTTTAGGGAAATATGTTTTAGGATTAATTTTGTTTTATTTTTAACCTGACTCTGAAATGCCAGAGCTTCAAGAATATCGATTTTATACTGTATACTATAAAAAGCTATCATTCAAGGCAGAATAAAGAGTAAAATCCATTCTGCGGAAAACTAATGCATACATAGAATCACTTCAACACATATTTTAAAGTACATTATGCAATACATTAAAAATAATGATTTTGAGACAAATTAAGCCATAACAGCCTCAAATCAGTTTGCCTACACAGTTAATATGTTGATTAATGTCCTGTTAGAACCAAGACACTCATTTTTATCTCATTATTCAACTCAGTGTTTTCCCAAAGCTATTGAATAAAAATGTAATTATTGCTCTAAATTATGTTATTATTAACTTTCGCATGGTGTTTCTTGATAAACAGCACCACAAATAGTAGAGCCTAGTGGCAGAGAGACAAGAATAAAAACCACATCAATAAACAGAGCCATTTAGAAATATGTATTGGAGGAGGATTCGGGTAAATAAAAAGTAGGCAGGGTTTTCAAGAATATACAAAGACAATATGGGACCAAGTTGCTTAAACACTGGGGTGATGGATCTTACTCTCTCTCTCTTTTTCAATTAAAGTGCAATTGCTGTGGGGGGGAAATATGTAATGTTGTTCCCTTTTAAGCTGCACACTGGAACTAAGCATTGTGGTTGACAGAGTGGCGCCCCACACTCCTTCTCTCTCTCCTGTGAATTAGGCTTTGCAAAATGCAGGGATGTGGGAACATTTTGTGGAAATTCTTGAGCTCCACTACACTCCTTTGGCAGCTGCTGTGGTGACCATGCTGAGGATATAGGCAATACAACCATTATCTAAATATAAGGGGGGTGGTAGAGGAATACCATGTACATGGTGTTAAGCTACAGGGCACCTGTAATGTGTAGCTGTGGCTTGGTTTTTTATGATATATGGGGAAAGCCATTCATAACCTCATATTTTCAAAAGCAACCTTACCTAAGGTCCTTCATGCAAGTGCTCCTTTATGCTTTTCCAATACCAAAAGTCTCAAAGGGCCAGTTGTGGGTGACCTTTACCTAACACAAACACAAGCCCAGGAAAAGCAGGTGTGGGATCTGGTCTGGGTGCCTGGATACTTTATGGAACTCCCGTCTTTCCCTCCACCCCCCACCCCAGCCTTGTCAGAGATATTATTATACAATTCATCATAACAAAGCATCTATGAAGTCTTCAAAGATAACTGTATCAATATTCCACTTGAGTTTTATTCTAACTAAGCGAGCTCTTTTCAGAGTTATGATTTTGACATTGTTATGCAAAACTATATTTCCATGCATTCATTCCCACAAGAATGGTGCCTGCTCCTAGTAACGTTATCTAATTCAGGACGAAAGTGTGCTGCTGAATTTGGCACTTGTGGTTTCTTTGGTTCTGTGATTAAGAATGATACATTTTAAAAATGAGCTTTAAAAAAAAAAAAAACCCCACTACATTTGCAGCCGACAATTTGAGCTAGCCGAGCTGTTGTTTCCCCCCGCCCCCCTCACAGGGTATATGCCCTTGATCGATGTTGGCTGGTTTCCACAACCAGTAAACTCGGAGTTCTTGAATTTAACTTGATTTGATCCCACTAATCAGTAACTTAAATTTCAACTCAAAAAATCAATTCAAATGTTTAGTTACCACAACAACATAAGTAGCAACAGACACGGGCATAGCCTATCATCCACTCTTAATTCCTCTTGATTTCAGTGGGAGAGTTAAGCACATGTTTCATTTTCTTCCACTGAACAAACTTAAAAACAATTACATTTGGCTGGATCATTCCCAGTATGAATTAGCTAAGATAGTTGACAGAAGAAACCTCATAGATATGAGCTGTGGATATATATAAACTAGGTAAAGGGACCCCTGACCATTAGGTCCAGTCATGTCCGACTCTGGGGTTGCGGTGCTTATCTCGCGTTACTGGCCGAGGGAGCCAGCGTACAGCTTCCGGGTCATGTGGCCAGCATGACTAAGCCGCTTCTGGTGAACCAGAGCAGTGCACGGAAACACCGTTTACCTTCCCGCCAGAGCGGTACCTATATATCTACTTGCACTTTGATGTGCTTATGAGCTGCTAGGTGGGCAGGAGCTGGGACTGAGCAACGGGAGCTCACCCCGTCACGGGGATTCGTACCGCCAACCTTCTGATCAGCAAGCCCTAGGCTCTGTGGTTTAACCCACAGTGCCACCCGCGTCCGTATATATAAACTGGGGTAACCATAAACCCTGTGTCATAGCTTCATTCGCAAGCTAAGGGTGGCAATGGCTCCTGCTTAATAAAGGACAGTCCTCTGTTTGAAGGAGTCCCTTATTTGAAGGGTTATCTGGTCCAAGAAAAGACAGCAGGAGGGGCCTTTAAGTTGCCCATCAACAGTAATAGGGTTGCCATAGTTGGAAGAGCAAAAAAGAGGGCACATTTGCCGAGTTCTACTTTTAACTATGAATCGCTATCAAGACTCTACGCTTGAAAAAGAGGGTGTGTCCTGGAAAAAAGAGGACATATGGCAACCCTATGGTAGCAGCACCTGGGCAGGCACAAAGGTCACCCTGTCATAGCTTTCCCCACTATGGTGAAATACTTGTATTCTTAATTGTTGGCATTCATCTCTCTCAAGAGACAATGGATTGCACCTCCAAGAGTTAAGTCAAACTGCTGTGTTAGCAGCACCAAAGTGACCTTGCTGGGGAGCAGGTGTAGCCAGTGTGCATGGAGGTCTTTAATATTCCTTAAAGATGTTCCAATGTCCGTTTCATAATTGTTACAGGGTGGCAAACTATTGTTGGCATCCATCTGTCTCTAGAGGGTGAAGTCAAACCACTACATTAGCAGCACCAAAGCAATCTCCTGGGTCACAAGCCTGTGTGTGTGTGTGTGTGTGTGTGTGTGTGTATGGAGGTCCTAGCTGCCCAGATGACCTCTTGGCATCATTGATATGGTTCAAAGGAAAGCAGATTTGGCACCAGCTTGTCAGCAGGCATACAGGGCACCATCCATCTTAGGACTCCACTCTGGATTTGTGTAGGGTTTACTCCTTAGCCTTTATTTCTCCCAAAGATGTACTGCCAGGCAGTGGAGAGTTAGGGTCAGAGTCTTCCTTCTCTTAGATGGGCTACCTTCCCAGGTTGACAAGTCCCATCCACCCCTCACTTCGCTAAACAACTTGGTCAGAAACTGTCTTCTTGACTGTTGGACCTACTATTGGTCTCATCCGCTCAATCCATCAGATCCTGTCTCCACATACAAGGGAAGGGGAAGTCCCTAACTCTTAGTTACATTATGGTAATTAATTTTGCCTTTGAATCTGTATATATAAATTAGGATGTGCAAATTTAATGCAAATCAATATCCTCTGTTGCCCCCTTATTGCAGTGGCCACTCATATAGGCATCACCAAACCACAGTTAACAACAGATCAGCCTCTTTTTAAAAAAAGAATTTTGTATTTTATTTTAAAATGTGTATTTAAGTCTAAATTTTCAAGATAGCTTACGAAAGAGAACCATAAAACAGATCAGAAACAATTGCAATTAAAATAAAAATACAAAAAGCAGTAGATGTAAAATCAATTAATAAGTGACTAACACTTATTCCAGACTGAAAGCATTCTTTATCATCAGTTTAGTCATGGTACAACACTCCTGAGAGTAAAGTTTCAGCAGCAAGAGAAGCATTCTGTGCTCATCACACGTCTAAGAGAAATAGGCAGGTTGTAAACTTCTGATGTGGGAAGGAGGTGATCTTGTTGTTGTTTACCATTGTGTGTGTGCTTTCTGCATGTGGCTGTTTGCAGGAGAAAGCACAACATTTTCTTTCTTTTTTTTAAGAACAAGGTGCCTCATCCAAAATATATGCAAACGAGAGTTATCTTTCATATGAATTTGGCAAGAACTTGCACAGGCTTTGCAAACCCAAGAAACCAAAGACCTTGCCAAGAGAATTAAATGCAAAGACAAGTGTTACTTGCTGAAATAAGGTGCCTATATCTAGTCCGTTTGTACTGCCAGGTTTACCAAGGCATAGCAAGATAAATCTATCAAAATAGTTAGAAAATGAATGTAGTTATTACTTAAACACAGAGACAATGCAGTAGGAGGAAAACTGCAGTTCTGTTAGTGAGTTTAGTTTCCTTTGGCACCCTCCATATATATATTGCCAGGAATTGTCATGTACTTCAATTCCAGCCCCACTTTATCCTAGTTAGTATCTCATCTTTTTCATGTTCCAGAAAGCTCAGCTCTTGTTTGTGTCAGTCCCTGGGTCATGCATGCGATGACAGAGACATTCTCTTTTTTCTTGGCAAAATTAGAAATGCTTATCCTGAACATTTTCTAGAATAGAAAAGGGCTTTATAGGAGTCTTTTCACTATTTCAATATATATGGCTGCAATCCTATTCACATTTACCTAGGAGTAAGACCAGCTGAACTCTGTTGGTCTTACTTTGGGGGAAATTATTAGTGTTACATTAACCCTTTGATTAAAAATGCCCCAACTCATTGCAAGTGATCAACATCTTGAAGAGCTTGTCTAAAAGCTTGGAGAAGACAACGCTCATGATGTTGCATTTGGCCATATCTCTTAGCCTTTGCATCCAGAATCTTAGTCAGCTCCCCTTGCTCAGCCACACCCAACTCTTTCTACTCCATCACCAGGCAAGGTCTGCTCTGCTCTACTCCCGGCAAACAATTTGGCAAGGGAGGAAAGGTAAAAAGCCAGTGTGGTATAGTGGCTAGAATGCTGGACTGGGGCCTGCAAGACCAGGGTTCATATCCCCACTCAGCCATGAAGCTCACTGGACTACCTTGGGTCAGTTACAGGTAGGTAGCCGTGTTGGTCTGCCATAGTCAAAACACAATAAAAAATAAAACAATTCCTTCCAGTAGCACCTTAGAGACCAACTAAGTTTGCTCTTGGTATGAGCTTTCATGTGCATGCACACTTCTTCAGATACCTTGGGTCAGTTACTCATTCTCAGCCTCACCTGCCCTGTGAGAATAAAATGGGGGGGGGAGAAGTTTGTACCCCACTTTGAGCGCCTTGGAGGAAAGGTGGGACATATATATTCCATAAACAAATGAAAAGATCTATCATAGATCATGTTGTGAACTGCCACGAGATCTTCAGATGAAGGATGGTATACAAATTAAATAAATAAATATGAGGGCTAGGAAGGATCTTTGGTGAAGTGGCTTTTGGGAATTCTCCCAGCTGCCGCCTTCTTTCATAGCATCTGTTTAAGGGCAGATCTTTTAGAATTGCTGATCAGCTCACCCGTTACATGAGATCCAGAGGTCTTCCGTTAAGGGATCAGTTCTGATTACAAACGCAACATCTTCTTGGCATGCAATATTTCTTTCCCCCAAAAGGCCAAGTGTTGCAGTTCAGAATGTTGCCTTGAATGTAGTTGCATGGACTGGATCCAACGTTAGTCCTACTCAGTCTAGATTTGTTGAAAAGAATAGGCATGCCTAACGTAGGACTTTAGGACCATGACTAACCTAGGAGAGTGGGTATAACTTTGTTGGATACAACTCAGTTGAATAGTGCCTGCAACATCACCGATGACCACCTACCCTCGCTTGCTGTTGGTCTTCAGCTTTTTCCTTGAATTGGGCAGCTCAACTGATGAAGGGTTTCTCTAAGCAAACTTGCTATGGGTCAAGCTCAACTCCCATGCCAGCCTTCCCTATGCAAGCCAAGTAGGATACTGTGCTTTATCTGGCCTTTTTAAGGAAAAGGAGTAGGGGCAATACAGGATGGTGATCCTATTATTCTACCCTCTCTAATGGGTATTCCACTGGAGTCTTTGCATTTAGCCTTGCAGGCCTTTCCAGGAAAGCGGGGGTGGGGGTAGTAGAAGATCAGTAGATCAGTTTCAGCTGATCATCTGGATAACCCTAATAATACATGGCACAATTCCACAACCCAGCTAATTTAGGAACCTTTCTAAAGCTGGCGCTTAGGTGGGCACACTTTTTTGGTTAACAATATCTAATGTATATGGATGGATGTGTGCAATGGCATAACATTTAAAGCCCAAAGCCTCTGATCAAGAGAAGAGGAAGTATATGTGAATTAGTGAATATAATTATTGAGATACAATGGGAAACGATGTAATTAAATAACATCAGAGAAAGCGTAGTAGCCCAGACACAAATGATAATCATTGGATACGGAACTACTCTTGTGAATGGAGGCTTGTCTTTTATCTCCATAAAAGTAGGGAAGCAGGGACTGAGGAAGAGGAGGAGGAGGAGGAGGAAGAGGTTGTGGTGGTGATGGTGTGAGGGATGCTTAGCTTGATTGAGAAAGGTTAATTACATGTGAAATGAGACTGGGATTCAGGCTGTGTTTGCTCTAGATTTTGTGTAATGTTATATCAACACTGGGATTCTCTGTTCATCTATTAGCAAAACCAACCCGTTTTGTTTGGTTTCATTTCAGTGTTGTTTTAATCCCACTGAACATTTATACTGTTATTTTAATTCTGCTAAACATGTGTGGATAGTAAAATACTTCTGGAATTAAACTACCAACGGGTATGGAAAGTGATCCAGTCCTCATAAAGATTTGATCTGTTAATTAGCCATACCAATTTTATGGATCATTGCCACCCACTTAAAACACATTGTTATATGTTCATAATCTTTGCATAATGAGCTTTTATGGAGTATAGAGGCCAACTTTAGTGCAGTGTTCAACAAAGCCTTTTTCCCTCACCTAGTCAATCATAACTACATTCCATAGGGAAAATAAGCAGATAAGGATTATTAAAATATTTTCCCTGCCAAAAAATATGGAAGAATTAGACCCTTTGAAAAATTATGGACACCTTTTCCATGTATGGTTTTAAATGCATATGCAGCCCGATCCTATGCTTGTTTACCACTGAGCTTAGGGCTTGCCAATCGGAAGGTCGGCGGTTCGAATCCCTGCCACGGGGTGAGCTCCTGTTGTGCGGTCCCAGCTCCTGCCAACCTAGCAGTTCAAAAGCATATCAAAGTGCAAGTAGATAAATAGGTACTGCTCTGGCGGGAAGGTAAACGGTGTTTCCATGCGCTGCTCTGGTTTCGCCAGAAGCAGTTTAGTCATGCTGGCCACATGACCCGGAAAAACTGTTTACGGACAAACGTTGGCTCCCTCGGCCAGTAAAGCGAGATGAGTGCCGCAACCCCAGAGTTGTTTGCGAATGGACTTAACTTTCAGGGGTCCTTTACCTTTTAAGTCCCTCTGAGTTCAGTGGGAGCTAGCATTGCATAATGTATTGTTATGCAATTGTGGGTGTCAGATACATATATTTACTGGATCCAGTTAGTGTTAGAACTTAATCAAGGCTTGGGGTGTTAAACTGGAGGCTAGACACTGAAGCCCTGGATTCAGCAAATGTTAAAATATAAGCCAGGCTAGCTTCCTGGTGAGATAATCACTCGCAGTGATGAACCATTATGAAAACAAAGGAAAAGTGATGGGTCATTAAGAAAGCAAGGAGAGGGACTCTGTGCCAGACAGCAAATGGGTTGGGCCTCTTCTCCAGATCTTAGATAGTTAGAAGGACAAAATCCAGAGCTTAGAGTTCTGTGATGTGATGTGACCTAGAGAGAGGAAAAGGTTGTGGGATGGAAAGGGCACAGAGAGAGCCATGGCTGATTTCTGCTTGAATCTAAGGCTGCGGCTATGGGAGAAGGAAGACCCTCTTGGCGTGCTAATGCTGTGAACCTCTCAATCATAGACTCAGGTTGTAGATGTGGGTAAATAAGCCATATATAATAAAGCCACTACAGTCCCCACTGCACCTTATTCCCAAACCCTTGAATCTTGTATGACATGTAGATTGGGGCAGCATGCAGTGGAATAAAAAGGTTTTTCTTTTCTCCATGCTCATTTTGAAGACCATGGTATTGCCACTGGCCTTCTCCTTTGCAAACCTTCCTATCCCCTGCCATACCTGCTAAACCACTCCTCAGTCTTTGAAGCTCATTCTGTACATCTAGATGCTTGCGTATCAGAGTCAAAGCAGCTACGAGAGGCAAGAAGTCTTGTGCAAATGAGGAGAATGTAAAGGAACACAAACTTTGGCAAAACAAAAGACCCAGCAGATATAAAAAGGGATGCTCAAGAAGAATTTGAGGAATACATTGTTGAAAGCACTGAGACTAACAACAAAAGTCTTAGTCAGCCATAGTCTGGCTTACCATATTGTGAGAACTAGATCATAATGTATTGTTGTGATCCTCCTAACAACCCTGTAAAGTAGGTATTGTTATCTCTATATTGCAGGGGAGAAGGCCATGGGAGGGGTGGTGGATCCCGAGAGCCAATTCAGACCACCTACTAAATTCATAGCAAAAGGAGGTATAAAAGAGGGGGAGACATCCTGATTTGTAGCACAGACTCTTAGACACTATGGTACACCAGCTCACAGCTGAACAGAACAATAAACCACCATGTATTAAATATGGCTCTGCTGTCACACAGCAAATTTTAATGGGCAAAGTCATTGTAACTGAGAGTAGGTTTATGTGGCCTGGTTGCCATTTCCAGTGGATTTTCTCTACTGTTCTCATCCAGGCACAAATTTGGACAGACAAACCATGCAATACGAGGGCTGGGTTTAGGCATCCTCAGAGTACCATGGGAAGAAGTCACAGGGGAGGAATAACCACCATGCGCCAATGATTGATCATATCCTAGGGTTGCCATATTTCAAAAAGTAATGGCTGCCCTATCATATCCAAAATAAGACAAATACTCTATGTCCAACCCTTTTAGAACAGACTCAAGGATTAGTTGGATTGGAATGAAGACAACAGTTAAATATGAGTAAGTGCATTCACAATCCATTCCCTCCTGTCCAAGCAGCCATGTCTAGGAGGATCTTCATAGGATTCGGTGAAGCCATTTAGATTCCCTCCCACTGTCATCCCACAGCAGAATGCTGAATATACTGCAGAATGCCCTGTGATTGCCTGCCAGGGGAAGCGTGTAGCTGGGGTTGGTGGCAGGGTGGCATGCAGGACAGATGGATTGCTCTGGATTGCTCTGTTACCCATTCAAGGTGTTGGCTAAACATGTTGTGTAAAAGGGTTCATCCGAACCTATATTTATTAGGCTTTCACTCACAAACATGCTTCCATAACTGTGGTTGGTGCTATCCTCATAGTATTATAAGGAAGTAAAATCCATTGTCTAGTTCCCATAATATAAGCAAGGACAACCTAAATATGGGTCATCTGCAATTTTGGTCACTATGTACAATAAGCAGAGAGGAGATAGCATCACATCCATTCTGTGCCTGTAGAGGAAATTGCACTGGATGGATTGGGGGTGGGGGTGGGGAATTGAACTAGACCTAAATGAAAAGAGAAGGCAGTAACCAATATGGCCTAGAGTAAAACGTGTCCTCTGATCTCAAATGTGGTTGGTTCATGAGTGTGGACAAACACCACAACACGTGGAACTCCCAGAACCATTCTATCTATCATCTCATCAACTTAAAACAGGGTTGGCTGATAAAACTCCCAGGCTGGCTGGGGAGACTGGAATTCGAGTCCAAGATCTTCTGGAGGGATGCAGTTACACCATCACTGACTAAGAATAGCCTTTTGATAAAGATGTAGACTTTGAGGCTTAAGACAAAAACCACAATGTGGGTGGTTGCATAGTTCTCTTGGCTTAGAAGGCAATCCACCCACCCACCACTAAAGTCTAGAATAGGACTCTTTTGGGAATTTAGCACAATTCTATTACGTACATATATCATCCAATCATAGTCCCAGGGTTTCAGTTCTATAGCTTTATGACATGATACTGTATTAATAGCTACACTAATTAGTGAAAGGTTCATAGCCTCTCTCAGCAAAAGGATTATCAGGCCCTTATTAGAACGATCCAATCCTCTTGGGTCTGCGAAACTGAGCTGGCAATCTCACAAGAATTGATTTCCTTTCTTAAGGCACAGGACTTCCTGCTTCCAGTCAGGCCGGAAATGCCAGAAGAACACCTTTGTATTTTAGAGCTTCTGATTCTGGGCAATTTCAAGAAGCAAAAAGGCAAGGATGAAGGGGAAAGAGAAGTCAAATGAAGCCAAATGAAGACTGGACTGGAAGGGATAGCTACCCAAAAGAGGGCTTGAAGCAAACAGTGTTTTGTACAGGGAACAACTCCAATCCTTGTTCAAACCCTCTGACTAGTACTAATGTATGGTAATACAAATTCTAAATGAAATTAAACCAGAAAACTCATTTGCATGCCGATATGAAAACTTTGCTTCTCAATAGAGTTGCTTTTGGGGAAACAAAAGTTCAACTCAATTGCTGAGTTTAAAATACTGTATAAGCTATGGGGTGGAAGAGAGAGCGCCCCCCTCCTCCCCAAGCCACTTACCGGTAAGTTCCCCAGAATCCCATGAACTGGGACTGAGGGCCTAACTACGTATTATGTAAATTGAATGGCTGGCAGCCATTCCTAGGTCTATGTAGGAACTTCCAATGGGAAAGCAGTTTAATTCTTCCCTACCCAGCTGTGATTCTGATGGAAATATCCTCTCCTGGTAATGGTTAATGCAAAAAATATAAAAAAATTCTCCCATTGCTACCACTATGAGCCAGTGTGGCATAGCTGTCAAGTTTCGGATTTGAAAATAAGGGATCAGCAGCCTCACCTATCCCGGGGACAGTCACATGGCAGTGGTGGGCGGAGCCAGAAGCAAAAGTGGGCGGCACTGGTGTGAACACACGCAGTAGGCTTACTGTATTTTGGAAACGCTGCCCGTGGGCTACGATGCCTGTAAGCGCGGGAAATGGCTCCCGCTTGCTATGAAGCTGCAAGGAGGTGAGGTCTTCCCAGTCCCTGGCCAGCAGGGGAAGGGAGAGGAGCTGCTTCCTTTGAAAAAACGGGAAATTAAAGGGATATAAAAAATAAGGGATAGCAGTGGGAAACTGCTTGAAATAAGGGAGATTCCCGGGGGAAACGGGATACTTGACAGCACTGCAGTGTGGTGTAGTGGTTAAGAGTGGTAGACTCGTAATCTGGTGAACCGGGTTCGCGTCGCCGCTCCTCCACATGCAGCCGCTGGGTGACCTTGGGCTAGTCACACTTCTTTGAAGTCTCTCAGCCCCACTCACCTCACAGAGTGTTTGTTGTGGGGGAGGAAGGGAAAGGAGAATGTTAGCCGCTTTGAGACTCCTTCGGGTAGTGATAAAGCGGGATATCAAATCCAAACTCTTCTTCTGCTATAAAGTTTCTCTGCAATCGCTAATCACAATACAGCGAGTGGCTTATATGAGATCACACCTAGGAAGGGAAGAGTTAAGTTCCCTATGTGTATAGGCTGTGGTCCCAATGAAAAGTACACCCTTGAACTTACAGTAGAATTAAATTCCCAGACCAGTTGTAATATACTCATAAGCAGATGGGATGCAGGTCACATCCAGAGCCTGATGAACGCTGAGCACTCTGCAATTTGCCGCAGGTGGTTCCACTGCAGATTTCAGTGAAATAAATGTGAAGGGAGCATCCCTAGTCAAACAAAAGGCAATTTGTCAGTTTCTGCTTCTCCCCATGGGCTCCTGTTGTTTTGTGCTCTCCTCAGATATGGCAGCCTGGTTTATAACTCAAGTATAGACAGCAAAGGGGGGAAGGGGTTCCCAGGCAGGGGGTGCTGAATCTGGTTTCTGTGAACTTTTTAAAATAGCTGTACTTTACAGTGCAGCTAGAGAATTCCCAGCCCAGTATAAGCTGAAACACTAATGTGTTTCACCGTCATCACCATGACATCTCTTCTGTTAAAACAAAAACAAAAAAAAATCTTAGGGGTACATTAATTCTGCTACACTCCCCGCTCCCTGATTATTACTTAATTAGGCACAAGAAGATTTTTTAAAAATAAAAAAAATAAAGCATGAATCACCCAAGTCTGGTGTTATGCACTGACATCGACTAAGTTAACAATTCAAGGGTCAGTATTTGCAAAAGTAAGGACAAAGCTTACAAGCATTTGGATCCATCTAGCAACAATGTGCACCTTGGGATAATGGACTTAAAACAATTGCAATTAACAGGCTAAGACAAAGGATTAAAATTAAAAATGAATAGTGTGGTGCTTGCAGCTTGCTTGTAAAACAGCATTAAGCCAACTTAATCCATTTTAATTCTGGGGTTGGGGGGGGGGAACCTACCGGCACAAATGAAATAGATTTGGGAGGAGGGTGTCGAGTTCAGCTCCTGCGAAAGTGCGATACATTCACCTGTGACAATTCTTTCTGGAATGATAAAGTAAGGGAAGTCTCTTAAGAACTCTGAGTGACTCTCTGGGGTCCCCAGAGATCAGGTGTCAAAGTTGTCTATCAGATGCCTGAAAAGAAAAAAAGGAAGCATTACGCACTGCTATTGTGAGACAGTTGTCATTGACTGATCAGGCCTTTTAAGCAAGCTTTCACAGTCAATGAAACCACCTGAATAGATGAAAGCCAGACAGCTTCTGACAAACAAGAGACTGTGGAATATTCATTGTGCATCTGTGAGGGAAAGATTAATGTATTAGAAATTAAAATGGGACCAGAACGTATGATCTTGCTCTAACACTTGGCCAGACCTGTGTCACCCATTGCTAGTGCCTGAAGTCGACAGACAATTCTGCCAGGGTAACTGAGAATCATTAAGCATCCTGCTATTGTGCGTGGTGAATAATAAAACTTTCCCCCTATTCTTTGCCTGGAGCTGACAATGAATAATTCTGGAGCTATTTGCAATGTTAACAGCACCTATCTTGCCCATCCATTCCTTTACGATAAGGATGGAAATATGCATTTCAACAGTCTGTACAGATACTGATTCACAGGCATTTCAAAGGACACCTGTCACTCAAGTGAAGGACCTGTCAGTCTCCAATGTATGATGGTGCCAGGAATATGGCCAAAAAGATTATCTATACTTTATTTCCTTTCCCCCCAACTCAGATTATAACACTGTTACATTTGCCATAGACTGACAAGTGATTTACACTCACAACTGTAATGTGTTTAAAGCTAAAGGGGTGGGGAGGCAAGCTATTCTCTTAGCCTTATTCTTCCAGGGTTTACAACGGTGTCAGATGTACTATCGCAAATGTGATCTAGACCATACAGAATGTTATTATGCCAGATATTACAATCATTTAATCCATTGGCTAACTTAAAAGGTGACATCGGTAACACTTTTTCCTTTCACGTCAGAGTCTCCAAAGCTCTGGTTTCAAGAAATAATTAAGAAAGAGTACTTTTGAAGGGGTCCTTTATGAAACTTCATTAATAATACATCTGGACCAACTGCTAACTATTAAATTGGCCTTCCCCAACCTGACCCCCTCCAGATGTTTTTGGACAACAACTGCCATCAGCCCAGCTAGCACATGCTGGCTGCAGTTGAGGCGATTTGTGACCCCAAATATCTGGAGGTCACCTGATTGGTGAAGGTTGTATTTACAGTGGTACCTCGGGTTACAAACACCTCGGGTTACAAACACTTCGGGTTACAGCTAACCCAGAAGTAGTACCTCGGGTTAAGAACTTTACCTCAGGATGAGAACAGAAATCACACGCTGGCAGCGCGGCAGCAGCGGGAGGCCCCATTAGCTAAAGTGGTACCTCAGGTTAAGGACGGTTTCAGGTTAAGAACGGACCTCCGGAACGAATTAAGTTCGTAACCAGATGTACCACTGTAGTTCCTTTTGGAGAGGGCAGGGGATGCACGAGGAGATGAAATGAATTCCTTCCATCAGATACAAAGAAGTAAACCTGTCATTCTTATGAAAGATAGCTAGCATCCTAAATGAGTCAAATATCCCCTTAATTTTGGTATGTTTGAAGTGAACACATAATTCTTTGTGTCCTGCCCTCCCCCAATCCTTTGACAAGCCTTAAAGATCTCGAGGGCAACTCCATTTATTGTGCCTCATGTGACCTGATGTGCTTTCTATGTGGTTCTGACAAAGCTGCTGGGGCAGCCGGGCAGCCAATGGCCTTTCAGACAGTGAGGCACACCCTCCAGAGCAGGACTCTCATTGGCCAATTTAAAAGGCAGGAACTGGCAGGAACTCCAGCCAGCTACCTAGGTGGTCAGAGAAATTTCCCCAACAGTCACCTGGCCATGTGCGTTCTGGCCACCCGCTGGTGGTGATTGAGTGTGAGGATCTGAAACAACCACGCACCCAAAGGAATAGGTAGGCATCCATTATGAAAGCTGGTGACAGGACAGAATACACACCAACCAGTCAGAGTGCATTTTGGGGCAGTTCATTGAACCACTTGGGCTTTCTAATTTTCTTATTCTGTTCAAAATTCTTCTAAGATCTTTGTATACACACTTGACTTTTGTATCATGCATCATTCTTCCATGATGGCAAGATAGTGTCTCTGGGATTCCCTGGTGATCTCTCATCCAGGAACTGACCAGATCCAGACCCACTTAGCTTCAGCAAAGTTGCTGTGCGATGTTCCTTCAGACCAATGCTTTAATTATGTCAGTTTCTTCATCTAATTTCCCTCTTTAGTTGTATTACCACTGGAATTACAATTACTGCAATTGCTATTGATACCATTGCTTTCTATGTGCTTGCTGTTGGTGTACTAGATAATGTTAGTATGGAGTGCAACTCTGAGGTATTTCTGCTTCTTGTGCATTGATGGCATGGTTATATATCTGGAAAAAGTGTGCAGGTGATAATATTTGTACCTTGTTAAATGTGGTGTAGCAATGATAGTGTCAGCACCAAAGCAGTCCCCATAAAATGTTGACTGCACCGGTCAAAAAGGCAAAACAAGCTGGTAGCAGTAGATGATGTTGCTGCTTCTGTTTCATTGCTGATCAGTTACTACTACCACTATTGTAAAATCACCAGTGTATGTGGCCCCTGCCCTACAATCCTATGCCTGCTTACTCAGATCTTTAAGATCTTTATTGTTCAGTGCAGCTTTAACTGCTAAGCAAAGAAAGTTGTCAGAAAATGGCAAAAGGGCAGAAAAAGCGCCGGAAATTCCCCAGGTGACAACTACAAAGCACAATATCCTGAAAAATAGCAACATAAATTCTGTATCTCAAATTTCATAAATTGTGGGTTAATGAAACGAATCAGAGTGTGATTGCTTAGCAGTAGTTTATATTCAGGACGAGAGCTTTGGTAAGGGAAGAAACAAGATGTACAGCAATACATAGAAAATGAGTAGGATTCAAATCCCAGCTAAGCTCAAAGTGAAAATGAATTTCTTCCTTTGATACATGTCCCCATTTATGCAGATAACAAAAACTCCAGGCGTGGAGTCTTACAAACTCGAACCTGGTTGAAGCCTCTGCCTGGGGATGCCAAAATGTAAAACACTGAGCATCTTATATTTAAAAATGGAGGAGTTAAGAGGTTCAAGCAAGCCTGCCCTGGGCTGTGCGTTTCTATATGTGAAACGTAAAAGAGAGGTGCAAAGGTGCTTTATGATCACCCAGAAATTATGCACCTTCTACACATTGGTACTCTGAAATCTGAGTCTTGAATCTTGACATTAATGAACGATCTCTGGTTGGCCATAGATTTCTGAACTCTTTACTTTGATCTCTTTATCTCCTTCATAACTATTCCACCCAGAAATACCGTTGTTCCTTTTATCGTGGGCTTGCTGCTGGACTCGAGCCCTGAGGTGGTGGCCAGGAGTGCATTCGCACAGGTAAATCTAGCGCACCAGCTGCGCCCATTCCTTCAGATGTCTGATTTGACCACAATGGCACATGCCTTTGTTACACCCATTTTGGATCACAACAGCGTGCTCTATGTGGGGCTACCTTTTAATCCCTGGTGCCAACTCCAGGGGGCCGTGAGTGCCTCGGCATCCACAATAATATATTTGGGGGGGGGCGCCCTTCCCCGCTGTCTCCATCTCTTCATGTGAAAAAGGAGCTGCCATGTCTGGCTCTGCTTCCTCCTCCACCTCCGTCACCTCCTGGTCCATGAGGGCGGAAGAGAAAGAGCCACTGCCACCGGCCACCTTGTCCACCTCTGCTTCGCCGCTGCCTCCTGATCTGTGAGGGGGAGGGAGGAAGAAGTGTTGCCGCCACTGCCGTCTGGTGTATGTGACGTCATACACACCACAGTGCTTTTTTCTGGGGGGACACAGGGGTATGCATACCCCTAAACATTTTGTGAATCTTTGTACTTTTGTCCATTTACTGTATTTATTTTTCCTGATTTGAACTATAAAATGGTTTTCTTGAGTCAAAATGAGAGGGCCCCTAAACATTTTTAAAGAAAAAAAGCACTTATTATTATTATTTATTGAATTTATATGCCGCTTTATACCCGGGGGTCTCAGGATGGTTCACAGAATAAAATCAAGATATAAAACCACAAAATACACAATAAAAATAAAAAGAACCCAATAGCCCGCCCCGCAAAAAAAAAAAAAACCATTTTAAAAGGGCATAGGATGTAAATCAGATCAACCAAAGGCCTGGTTAAAAAGGAACATTTTTGCCTGGCGCCTAAAAGTGTATAATGAAGGTGCCAGGTGAACTTCCCTGGGGAGAGCATTCCACAAATGTGGAGCCACTGCAGAGAAGGCCCGTTCTCGTGTTGTCGCCCTCTGGACCTCACGGAGAGGAGGCACACGGAGGAGGGCTTGTGCGTGTGACGTCACACTTCTGCGTTACATTGTGGGCACCCACAATCTTTGGCATGAAAGGGCACCCACCTATGGAAGCCACCAAGTAGTCAGAGGAAACCAAGTTGTGGAAGGTTGGTTTAGTGGCCTTTAAGAAGTACACTTACACCAACACAGTCCTATAATGTACATAACTGTAAAAAAAGAAAAAAGGTGCATTAAGTTCAACAGGGCTTACTCACTGTTTATAGAATCACAGTCTTAAATATTTAGATGAATAGATATCTGTAATGTGGATTAAAATAACAATGGAGAGAGTTCACAGTACATTAGTCTTTTGCTCCAACTGGAAAACATTGATACAGCGCCTGAAACTCTGAGTCATCTCATCTCACTATATGTTCTTCATGCCTGTATCTGCCTAGTGGATACAGAAAGAAAGTCAATATTCACATGCTGAGGCTTCTTGTTTGCAGAGTCTGCTTGAAAGTTACAATGGGGAGATTGTGGGAGAAACTGCTAAGGCAACTAATCTGGAAAATACTTGAGATAAATATGAACTGTTTTGCAGGGAGCATTAGAACCAATAATTTGAAAAATAAGTGCAGAAACATCTCTGCATACATTTTTAAAGGGGAGCCACGTAGCCCAATCTTGTCTACTCAACAATTAGTGCTGCTGAGTACAATTGGGTTTATTCCCATAAATTAAGTCTTAGGCACAGTGAGAACTAAACCTGGTAAGATTTGCTTTCAAGAAATTCAAATAAAACCAGGCTACAAATTATTAAAGTGCAAAAGCTCTTAGAGATCCTAAAGTGGCTCGGGCAACCCAGCCAGATGGGTTGGGTATAAATTATTATTATTATTATTATTATTATTATTATTATTATTATTATGTGTATGTTCTATTAGCAAATTGTAATGGGTAAACTAAGAGCTGGTGGATATTGGATGCAGCAACCACTAGGATAATTCCTCTGAAGATTTGGACTGAAGTTATAGTCTCTTCCACCTCTTTGCTATCTACTCATCTCACAAAGGATGCCTAACTTCTGAACAAGGAAGTGGTACCCAGATGGATGAGGGTGAGCAAGCTGGAACTGAAGCCAGACAGGTCACAATAAAAATCACATTGGGACATTTGTTTGTTAAGCTTCTGATTTCTACAGAACTCTTAATCTGCTAGGTGGAAAGCAAATATGAAAACGTATGGGTGGGTGAACCTATCTCTGTTGGAATTTTGTACAAGGAGGCAGCTAAAACATTCAAATGGGGCTGTATTCATAGATGATGTATGTACTACTCATTAATTGTGAAAATAATGGGTTTTTTAATAATAAAAACGGGGGCTGTATTAGGTGCTATTCAGGTATCGGGTTGCACTGAGACATATCGTAAAGCAGAAAGACACATACTGTACATGTAACGGCTGTCCCTCTAGTTACATGAATACAAAAACCAGCTGTTACCCAGGCTTGTCTGCCATTCTTAAATGATACACACAAGTTTGGAATTGGACAACAGGAAAACAACAAATTGTTTTTGTATTCACAAAGATAGAGATTAATTTAAGGTCATGCTAGTTGTTGTTGTTGTTTTTAAATGGCTGGTTCTTGTTTTTGCATGGAATAATTATTGTATGTTTCTGCTTCTAAAGAGACCTCTAGGCAACCTGATATCTGAGCAGCATCTAAAACACACACACCCTTTTGAATGTTTGCTCCCATCACTTCATCATAAGCCCCTTACAAAATGCTGACAGAGATGGTCGCACCACCAGCCAAATATATGTATTCTCCTCCCCACCCTTTTTATTTTTCATTTTGCTTGCTATCTAGCCTGTTGAAACGCTCTGGAAAACCTAAAAGCTTGCATATGATTCTGTGACATTTTGGTTGGCCGTATAAAGGAATTGCCCAAATGTGGAATTTTTAACCCACTTACACTGTGCTGATTGCCCACCCCTGCTGAAATCTACCAAGTTAGGAGACGTGAATAAAGAATGAAGACTATGTGAAAACATCAGGGAATAAGATTGTGATAAAGTGAAAATAAATTTGAGATATAGTTTATAACAGGGATGTAGAAATCCAGGCACTCACTAGCTACTAGTACCCTAGAAAACCGAATCTGACTATCTACTACACAGGTCTGGAAGCAGGATTTTTCACCTATATGGCTCCTAAGAAATCTTCTGGCTCCCTAATTTTGCAACATTGTTTGCACTCCTGTATTCTCCCCTCATTCTTGGAAGTGGAAAGAACTCTAAAATGTGCAAACCAGCTTTCCCTAAACTCACCCTTCCCAGTCTTGTGATTGGCTAATCCCTTTGTCTTCCTGTTACCTCTGTCCAATCACATGCCAAGGTTTGTGACGATATATATGCCGCAGGTTATGAAAACAGCAGGAGCCTTTTCCAGCTGATTTATTCCTCGCAGTGCATGTGGAAATTGATCCTAAAAAAGAGAGAGAAGATGGTACACCTGAAGTTTAATGGGACACTGAAACAAGCCAGCATCCCACTAAATTATCAGGCAAGAGCTAGAGCTACAGTTTTGTGGGGGTTTTTTCTTCTAGTGGAAGAGAAAAAAAGGGTGATACAATTAGAAATGTGTGGGTCTGGGATTTAAAAATATTTAACAATTATTTCCATTTAAAATAATTTTGGAAGAAAAATATTTTATACTTTGGGAAATAGTTTTTGACATTTTGGGGAGTGGAGAAAGAACAATGGACCGTTTACAGGTCTACACCGTAGATTAATGAATCTAATTGAGTCTGTAGGGAAATGTTTCAGTTTAACTACTGGAACTAATTTATACATTCACTACATCGTAATAAGTCAATTTAAGTTTCTGGAAATAAAACTGGATATCCTGGGTATAGATTTGAACTATAAATTTCTGCAAGAAAGGAGTCTGTGTTCATTATACATTGTAAAATTACCATATGGACCTGTCAACACTTCTTAGCACAGCTTTGTAATAATGTCATTTAGTTTAACATTGTAATGTGCCGACTGAATTAATGCATATGACAAAATGAATGCCTCCCAACCAGTGGTTCTGAGGGAAGTTTGGAACTATGTATTGTGGTTATACAGACAAATCTATCCTTATTTACAAAATCAACACCTACCCTTTGATTGAGCATTATTTGTGTTATTTTGTTTCTCTTCCTGTACCAGCTTGAGACACTTCCGTCTCACAACCAAAAGCCAAATCTGAATAGTTGCCAAACGACCAAAAACATGCAGATAATCAAAGTTCTGAATAAATGAGATGCTACTTTCTCATGGCTAACTCACCATCATAATGCATGGGAAATGTCCTATTAACTCAAAATAGAACTTCAGATTATTTAGGCTCCAGCAATGGGTGTTTCAACTCTAGCCTTCTCTTTGTCTAGATATGCTTCCTTACACATCAGTCATTCCTAGGACTTCATTGACTGGCTGAAAAGGGTGGAAGGTGGGTGCAGGCTGGTTTCTCAGGAATCAAATTAAGGTAATGAAGTTTGCATTTTTTGCATCGTATCTCAAGGACTAAAGACTTGCTTATCTTCCGGGGGGGGGGGGGGTTGAGAAGCCAAGGAATGCTGCTCAACCTAGTCACCTAAACCACAAACACCCATAAGTGGAGGGGCGGGTCAGAGTTCAGAATATCACAAAATGTATATTTTCTATGGAAGAAGAAACTCGACGCTTTAAAAACAAACAAACCACAAACACTTGACAGAATGTATCTAGTCAGCAAATAACGAAATTATCATGTTCCTTATGATTTCTTAATATTTCACTGACCTGAGACATGCTGATCAAGGTAAGGTTCAGTTCTTTTCAGCTTGGTCTGATATTCATAGCAATCTTTAGAAAGTGAGAAAAACACCCTCTAGCCCTCTAAAAGAAAAACGTCACTGAGCATGTGCAGCTCAAGTGTCACAACCTTCAAAATTCACTCTTCCCCAGATTCGTGGTAGCGGTGGTGGACAGGGAAGGATAGGGTAGGGTCTAACTAGCTTTGCTGGTATAAGCTCTGTGTTAGCTTTAGTCAGTTTAATTGCACCACAGAAGTGCCTGCCCCATATATTGTTCAGCCTTGATATAATGGAATGGAAAATGCCCAGCAAATACAATGGCCAAATGGTGTCACCTACATTCTGGTAAACTGCTAATGGTAGATATGCTATTGATAGCCTTGAATTCGGGGTACACCAATTAGCCACAAATACCAAGCGCTATACCAAGCATCTCTCTAGAGTCGGGAAGGGTTAATCTGTGGCCCTCCATATTGTGGACTCCCAACTTTCATCAGCCTCAGTCAGCAGCATATGCCCATGCTGCCCAGGGCGGGCGCGCTCCAGAGGGGGCAGGGGGGCAGAGGGTGCCCTCCCAGGTGTGGGATAGCTGCTTGAGTGCACAGAGCGGTGTGCACGGCCTGCAGCCGGGGGTGGAGCAAGCCACTGATGGCGGACATTCTGCATGCAGGGTGCCCGCTACTCCCAAGCCTCCCCCAGCTGTCAAAATGGAGGGGGAAGGGGGAATGCCGCCGATGTCACACCTCCCACTACACACCCCTTCCTATGCCCCTGCCAGTCAGCAAAGACAATGGGCACAGATGGTGGTAGTTGTAGTCCAACAATATCAGGAAGGCCTCTGCCTCAAAATTTCATTCACACAACAAAAATACCTTCCGCCACTGAACTGACAAGCCGACAGTTAACATGAGGGGGCCTAAAAAGTGGTTTGTGGTTGGCATAGAAGACCGTCGAATGAAAAGCCTATCTGGGTCTACTTGCACTGTATCTTTTGAGTCTTGGATTACAGCCAAGATGACTAACTGGACCAACATAACTCAGTTCTCCTCTTGAGGCTGACAAAGAAAAAAAACCCACTCAAGTCAGCAGACAAATTCCAAATAATTCAACAGGCTTGGGTCCTTTATGAGCATTCTTATTATATGAAAGCACTATTGTGAAATATTTGACATTTCCTTTCATTATTTGCCCTCAACGTTGATTTTAGGATTCTGGCTCTAACTCGCATTGTGGTCAATTATCTTGCAGGAGGATCCGATATGGGAGGACGGCAAGATTTTATATCTTGTGAAAACAAACCAATGTGCTTTGTGTTGACACAAAACTAAAATAATATTAAGTGTTCATTGTATGAAACTCATTAAATACACAGTTAAGGATTAAACGTCTCATGAAATGCTGCATTTCCATGGGATGTGTGAAGCTGCACACAGACAAAAAACTGTCTGCAGAAGCTTATGGGGGGAAAGTAATCTAAAATGCTTTTTTTCACAAATATTGTGTCTTATTATGCTGTCCTTAAATGGTGTGCTCCAGTGTTGTCCCGTTTGCTGCGGGAAATTTGAGGCTTGGAATTTCAGATAGTCATTCATGACTCTTCTGTAGCCAGTGGCAATTCCTCCAAAAGAATAACGGGGAAAGGAAGAAGAAAAGAGGGGAAATTGTATCCTAACTTCTAGATATTGGGGGGGGGGACTTAATATGCTACAACACAGGTATAGAACAAGCCTGCACAACTTTCAACACACCAATTGCTACCTGTAATTCCTGCATTGCAGGGGGTTGGACTAGATGACCCTTTGGCCCCTTTTCCAACTCAACAATCCTATGATTCTAAGTTGAGCGCAGACCACCAGCACCTATATTGCAGCTGCTTAACAACCCCACATTTCTTTTACAGTTCCAGGTAGGAATCGAAAAGAAGTTTATTATAGTCCGAAAAGGCTACCGTACATGGCTGAAACGAGCTGAATTCAGCTTAGTAGGTAACATCATTTGCGGCTGGTATAGGATAACGTTGATAGTGTCAATGCTGCACAGGGCTCCACCTTACAAGGTGTTGACCAATTTCTGGGTGGGGGCAAGTGTACTCAAAACTACATTCAATTTCCAGTGAAGCCTGCAGAGTTCGAGAGCACTCATCACTTCCAGATGTTAGGTCGCATAGTGAGTGATCCCGAAAATGCTGACAGCCACATCTACACAATCATAATTGTAGTGCCTTTACAAATTCTTACAGTGCAGTGATTTCACCTTTATGCAAATGATCATATAACGATGCAGTTTGAATGCTCCCAGCACAGCAGCCAGGTGGAGAGATACCTCTTTCTGAATTCCTCTTTGTTACATCAGAAAATTATGGTAATGTGCACCGCATTCTTCAGGAAATGGATCTCAGAGCTATTATGGCTAAGGAGCACAGTTCCACAGAGTGCCGGGGTTGGGGGGTATTTAAACTGAGTGTAGATTTTGGAACCCCAAACAAGATTTTCTCCCAAGGAGTCCTATTCACATAGATTTTATTTTTAAAATGTATTTATAATACACTCTCTGATTAAAAGTCATGGTGGTGGCCAGGAAAACATTGAAAACAAGATAAAATCGCTGCTTACAAAAAGCACCACACCTAATTATGTAGACAAATGAATCAGAGCATCAAAGACAGGTAAAAATGTAAACAGGGCAACCTCCAAGATCTCTGGAGTACCTGGGCCTGGTGCCTAAATGCCAGCGAGGGGGAAATTCTCCCTTGGAAAGGATTTTTCACAACTTTGGTGCAAGTGGAATGTTGGGCAAGCACTCCAGCACTGGCAGGAGGATATTAGACAAGCATTCATGCCGAGGCATGGCAAACTCAAGAAACACAGTCTTACTTAGAAGTAAATCTTGTGGAGCTCGATGGCATTTACCCCATACGAAGGGTAATTAGGATTGTCATCTTAAGACCACATTGCAGTTCTAGACACATTTACTTGGAAGTAACCAAAGTAAGCCATACAGAGAGAGGGAGCGAGCAAGCCAGCAGGGGAAGGAAGGCTGGGCAGCCAGGTGGGGGACAGACATGCACACACCACACACTTACATGCTCCTGCCGCCACTGCTATGCTCCCCTTGCTCATCCTGGAGGCAAGCTAGAAACAGAGGGCGGTGCCTGGCTCCAGGGAGGCAGCAGATCGATAGAGGCAGCGGGGAGGCAGGAATGCAGGTGGGTGGGGGAAGACAATATCGAGGGGGTGGGCAAGGGACCCTAGTTGGCACCTATGCCCTCCAACACTGAAGTGGTGGTAACAGTGATTTCACGCACCTTCACACAGATCTGGGAAATCTGGAATTTCAGATGTCGTTGACCATAAAAGATTTGCGTATTACAAATTTCAGGTGCACTGGATAAAGCAACTATGAAAAAACGAAAGCGGGGTGGGGTGGGGGGATGAAGGAGTCCACATTCCAACCAATGGAGGTGCGTTAATTTTGTTTTTCAATTGCATTTGTGCACGCGGGTGGCGCTGTGGGTTAAACCACAGAGCCTAGGGCTTGCTGATCAGAAGGTCGGCAGTTCAAATCCCCGCAACAGGGTGAGCTCCTGTTGCTCAGTCCCAGCTCCTGCCCACCTAGCAGTTCGAAAGCACGTCAAAGTGCAAGTAGATAAATAGGTACCGCTCTGGCGGGGAGGTAAACAGCGTTTCCATGCACTGCTCTGGTTCACCAGAAGCGGCTTAGTCATGCTGGCCACATGACCCGGAAGCTGTACGCCGGCTCCCTCAGCCAGTAAAGCGAGATGAGTGCCGCAACACCAGAGTCGGACACGACTGGACCTAATGGTCAGGGGTCCCTTTACCTTTACCTTTACTAAGCAATACCATTTCAGTTGTTACATTTTCCCTATGCTTTTGCATCTAGAAAAACGATGGGGTTGGATTTTTATTTAGAAATATACATGCCGCCATTTGGCAAAAGGCTACGGGGCAGTTTACAGTGTAACAACAACATAAGAGCCATACAACCCAATAACTTTACAAACAAACACAACCGTTTCAATACAACTCCTAATGAAAGCAGCAACGTCAAACTAGACATTGGAATCAGACCTTCATGTGCTGTTGAAGAAAGAAAGAAAACATCTGCCAAATTCTCTGCATCATGGAGAGTTATTAGTATATGGATTTAGTTACTGTAGTTAAGTATGTTTTGCTATTCAGGGCATGTCTTACCATCCGGGTTGCTATTAAAAAAGATGCAGAGCCCTCTTGTTACACATCAAGGGGGCACTCATCTGCATACGCCACTTGAAGGGAAGCTCATAGCTGTCGAAAGGCTACTTCTCAATTCCCCAGGTGTTTTAAATGACCAAACAAGCTGATCACTGAAACTGATTTCCTAAAAAAGAAAAAAAGGGGGGGGAGAGATGTTACTATTTGCTACTATGTAGTTCTAGATACAGAGTATTTTTCTCCCGTGAAATCTGAATTCATCACAACATAATGGGGAGCCAACACAAATCTCTTGATGAGATGAGGGGTTGTACTATTCCAGGGGTCCAGTTTAGCATGCACACTCCTCCCTCTCGTATGCTCGTGTGTGTGTGTGTGTTTGTGTGTGTGTGTGTGTGTGTGTGTGTGTGTGTGTGTCTGTGTGTGTGTGTGTGATAGGCATCCCAAAGGAATTTACAATAATACAAAATGTGTATGATGTTTAATAAACAATGCAAATATTAAATATTAACACAGCAATCTAACCCCCACTTATGTCAAGTTGGTGGATTGAATAGAGATCTGCCCAACTCTCCCATCTAAGCCAGCCTCCTAGCAGATGCCCCCAAAAGAATACTGCAAGCACCAGCCTGTTGATGCTAGCTTCTCCCTTCCACCAACTGGAGGAGGCAAGAGGGATATCTACTAGTTGTATCATTGGTGGGAGCCAGTGGAATGCCCTAAAACGGGGAATTTCAAGGATGGAGTATGGGGCTGAGCCAGCTATTATGTGATGACATCAGGCTCAACCCAGGTCTAATTACTTGTGCAGTCGCTCTGCATCAGATCCAGTTGTCCTGTCCCGCTCCTTCCACCAGGGCTGCAGTTGAGTGGCATGGCTGTGGATGCGACTCCCCAAAGCCCTGCTGATGCAACCTCATCTAACCTCCTTGCAAACAAATCACAATGTATGCTCACTGAATAGCTAATGTAGTCTCTTACCTCCCTGCACATAAATCAGAATGAATGCTCAATAAACCAGATGTCCAAACGTGATCAAAGAGTATTCATCCAAAAAGAATGCAATGGAAAGCAGCACAAAATATCTACACCTACCCACAAGGATGAACCAGTAGCCACTAGAAGCCTGGCCATCAGTGTTATCCAAATACTTGGGAAAATAAAATACCTTTGCCTGGTACCAGAAAGATGACAAAGTCAGTGCCAGGAGAACTGCCTTGGAGAAGGCATTCCACAATCGGGGTACCATAGAAAAAGGCTCATTCTCCCATTACCACCCTCCACATATCTCTTGGACTAGATCTCGGATCTCAGAGTCCAGATAGGTTCATTGAGGAAAGGCAGTCCATGGGGTATTGGCATCCCAAGCTGTGCAAGTCTTTATAGGTCAGAACCAGCACCTTGAATTGGGCCAGGAAGCAGTGCAGGTGTGCCAGAATTGGAGTTTTATGTTCAGACTTGTTAAATCCACAGGGGTGTCTTACCTATAGAGGCTAGTGGCACAGGGTGCCAAGTTCTGGAGGGTGCCAGGGAAGAGGCGGATGCTGGACATCAGATCACCACCCTCTCCTGCCTCCGCCATGCCGCACTGAAGCAGCGCCGCACCCGGAGCCTCCATCTGCTGTGGCCACCATGGCATGAAGAGGCCAGCTAAGCTGGGAGGTGCTGTGTCCAGCCTCCGCCTCTTCCCCGCTGGAGGAGCCCCCCTCCATCCGCTGCCCACCTCCTCCAGCCCCGCCGGCAGTGCCGTCCTCCCTAAAAAATTTCTGGGAAACGAGGAACGCCGGAGGGAGCTTTGCACTACGGCACCAGATATGCTTAAAATGGCCCTGGAAATCCATTCAGTAATCTGGCTGCCACACTGTACACTAGCTGCAATTTCCAGTTGGGAACAAACTGCAGATTCTTGTTACATCTAAATATTGAAAACTGTGGTTTGTTCAAACTAGAATAAAAAAAACCACAGATTGATCCTGGTTTTATTGAATCATAGTTTGAACAAATCATAGTTTCTCATATTTTGACTCTGGGAAACTCTGGATTGTTCCAGACCCCAAATGGAATTTTTATTACACATTTGGAATAGTTTCTAATTTGCTGGGAGCCATCATGAACACTGTGATGACGAAGAGAAGACAGGGTATAGGTTTCTTAAATAAGTAAATGTTTTGGAGGAAACATGCAATGACGAGATGTCAGCATGAGGAAATCAATAATATATTTTCCTGGGTGGGGAGGAAAGAGAGGACTCAGCATTGGAATGCTGTTTTGGCAGCAGTACCATGTCTCTGCATAAAATAGTTACTCCTCCAAGAACCCCAAGCCCATCACTCACTGCAATTTGATGACAGTCTTCCATTTAGGCCTTTTATGAGGAAAATATATTTCATTGCAGTTGGCAAAAGAAATGCCTGCTTCCTAATGCAATATCATTTTCTTCTGGAATGAAGCAAGTCTGTACAGTTTAACTGCTAATGTTTACAATTGGATTTGATACTGCAAGATTTCCCTTAGGATGCAGTCTTAAGTAAGGAACAGCCAAATAGCTAAGATTCCGACCTCCGTGAATTAGTGGAATGGGCTAATCCTTGCAAACAGATAAAAATTTAAGATAGGATATTAAGATTTTTATCCAATTGCATAGATCTGTGTAGATCCAGACATATTGTGAGTTTATACAGGCAGCAACTGATAGGAAGAAATTAAATATAAACTCTGTGCCTTCTAATCCAATATCCTTCAGGACATTTTATTTCTAAGCACATTTCTTTTATTTAACATGGACATATTGGGATTTTTAAAAAATATTATTGTTATTATTATTAGCTGATTTAGCACTAAAGCCCAAATGATAAATCACAAATTAAATGCTAATGTACAGTCATTACCGAAATGTTGAATTCTGTTTTCCATCTACGGTTATAATAGTTAATGTCACCACTTGTACAATCCCGGTGGCACCAGCCTATAAAAAGAAGATGATAAAAGTTTAGAGCAAGAACTATAAATTCATCTCCTTCCCTGAAAATGAAAGGCAATTCAAGTTCAGGTAGAATATTTTATTTCACACAAACAACACCGAAAGAAATGTTAAGGAGGGTTATATAGGAAGTAGAATGTTCTGCTGTTGTCACTCCACAATTCTAGATGGCATGACAAAGGGCTGAAGTCCCATTAGTTTATTCCACCCTCGGCAGCATTTCCAAAGGCAAGAAAAATGCACTAAGTGGAAACAGTATTTAATTGCATAGAGTTGTAATAGTGCAGCACCCTTGATTGTTATGCTAGGATTAAAAAAAGTTAGGAAGCTGCCTTGCACACTCTGTGTTAGACCAGAGCGGCTGGAAGTTTAAGGACAGGCAGAAGGAAGTACTGTACAGTGGTACCTCGGGTTAAGAACTTAATTCGTTCTGGAGGTCCGTTCTCAACCTGAAACTGTTCCACTTTAGCTGCCGCCACACCGCCACCATGCGATTTCTGTTCTCATCCTGAAGCAAAGTTCTTAACCCGAGGTACTATTTCTGGGTTAGCGGAGTCTGTAACCTGAAGCGTCTGTAACCTGAAGTGTCTGTAATCCGAGGTACCACTGTACTTCTTCACACATCACATAGATAAACTATGGAATTCATAATCGGAAGATGGAGTCATAGCACTGGCCACCAATCAACTTGAATGTCTGTGTACTTCCTCCAGTATTGGAAGCTGTATTCCTCTGAATACTAGTTGCTAGGGATGGGGATGTTGATGGCGCTGTGGTCTAAACCACTGAGCCTTTTGTGGTTGCCTATCGGAAGGTCAGCAGTTCGAATCCCCATGATGGGGTGAGCTCCCATTGCTATGTCCCAGGCAGCTCCTGCCAACCTAGCAGTTCAAAAGCACTCCAGTGCAAGTAGATAATAATGATAATAATAATAATAATAATAAGAAGAAGAAGAAGAAGAAGAAGAAGAAGAAGAAGAAGAAGAAGAAGAAGAAGAATATTTATTATTATACCCCACCCATCTGGTTGGTATTCCCCCAAAATACATTAAAATATCACACATTAAAAGCTTCCCTAAACAGGGCTAATAAATAGGTACCGCTGTGGCAGGAAGGTAAACGACATTTCTGTGCGCTCTGGTTTCCATCACAGTGTCCTGTTGCGCCAGAAGCAGTTTAGTCATGCTGGCCACATGACCTGGAAAGCTGTCTGTGGACAAACACTGGCTCCCTTGGCCTGAAAGCGAGATGAGTGCCACAACCCCATAGTCACCTTTGACTAGACTTAACTGTCCAGGGGTCCTTTACATTTTTTTTACCTAGTTGCTAGGGAGCACAAGTGTGCTCATGTCCTGTTTGTGTGATTCCCATAGGCATTTGGTTGGCCACTGTGAGAACAGGACTCTGGACTAGGTGAGCCTAGGTGAGCAGGGTTCTTCTTCCATTTGTATGATCCACCTTCTACAGATCAATGTTTTTAATTGATGCTGTCATAATTCTCCAAATACACATACTGCTCTCTCCAGCAGACCCTGACATCACACCAACTTTTACTAAAATGTGATGTATCCTCATCACCATTGTAAAACTACACTACACATAACTTCATTGGGAACTGAGACAAGCGCGTTACTCCTCCTGCTTAGGGTGGAACTAAAATCAAAGTGAAATTGGACAAAGCAAGTCTGTCCTTTTCTCACTAAGGAACTGTCTCGGAACTCAAGCACTCTTCTGCAACAAGACATCACCAAATTCCCTATCCTCTACAGTCACCATAATATTCACCAGACATTATAAGCAATTCTGTGAATAGCATCTCATCTACTTTGGCCCTGAGAATATAAGCAAAAAGACTTCTTTTGCAATACAAACTCATGCCACTCTCTTTGGAAAAGCCTGTTCATATGGGCAATTATTCTACCAGTCATAGTTTATTTTAGGCTTACCTGCTGCAGATCACTTTCATCTGCTTGGTTCTATTTCATCCTGGTTCTTGTGGTTTTAATGGGACTGCAATTTTAATTACAGTGGTACCTCGGGTTACATACACTTCAGGTTACATACTCCGCTAACCCAGAAATAACGCTTCAGGTTAAGAACTTTGCTTCAGGATAAGAACAGAAATCGTGCTCTGGGGGCGCAGCGGCAGCGGGAGGTCCCATTAGCTAAAGTGGTGCTTCAGGTTAAGAACAGTTTCAGGTTAAGAACGGACCTCCAGCACGAATTAAGTACGTAACCAGAGGTACCACTGTATTTTAAACTGCCACGGGAGGAAGGCTTTTTGTCATGGCCAAAACGGTGGTACAGAACCCCATCACAAATATAGGGATTTCACTAGCATATCGAGCGTATAGTGGCTGCACAACTAGGCATGGTGAGAAAATTCGGTCAGTTTCCTGCTCCCATGTTCCCCAACCAAACTAAAATATCCTTCCTAAAAGGGCAAGGAACTTCAGGATATTAACAAACAAAAATGCAAATTTAAAAAATGTAAGCATAAGGACTCTGACATGTGGCTGTGCACAGAAGATGGTGTCTAGATGAGAACATTGTTTTCAGTGGGGTTCTCTGAGCATTGAGATGCATACATCGAATGAGCACCTAATCCATGAGGTTCCAAAAGTCAAAGATGATCAGATATGCTCCTGGTCACATCACTTCTCACCTACAGTATATGGGAGGCTGTTAAAAAATGGTTTGTTTTAACTTTGGCAGCTCCCACAGACCAGGTATTTTTGGGTCAGTTCTGGCATTGCAGTGAATGCTTTTAATGACTTGATTATCATGATAAGAATATTGGTTGATTATTTGTTCTGATTGCTCATTAAGGTGTTTTCTCCTGACCGAGGAAATGTAGAAAGCTCTCTTATACCAGGGCCAGACTCAGACCACTGGTTGATCAAGATCAGATATCTCCAGGATATCAGAAAGTACCGGTAGACTTTTCTAGCCCTGCCCAGTGATTGAATTGGGATATTTTGCATGTAGAGGATGTACCTCTACCAATGAGCTACAGTCCTTCTCTAAAAAAACACCTGATCAGGTAAAATTGATGGGTAAACCAGTAATAATGAAAAGCCATAACAACTGCAGTTAGTGCTAATTTGCAAAACAAAATTCAAAAGGTCCCTGAAAGAATTTCAAAATCCTTTATCTTGCTATCCACTTTGCATTTACCATGGTTACAAATAATATCTAGTTCCAAATATATATGATTAAGATGGTTGTGACATATGACTACAGAATCTTTATATCATATACTTGTCTGCTCTTGTGAAAGAGTTCTCTGGCATGGTACTGGGGGAGGGGGGGTTGTGGATTTATGTTCCTTTACAAACCCCTTTTATTCTCCTTAGGGGGAAAAATATGTTTAAAAAGATTTCTGCATAAATACAATAGCTCCCTCTGCAGGTCTTGAAAAAAAAATCAATTTAAACCCCATAAAAACATGTATCCATCACTATGGTACTTTTAATTAAAGTAGACGCTAATAATGTGCTATTCATTCCATGCTAATTGCAATTTATTTTCACACAGATTAATGCAATATATGAATGTGATCATTGCTATGAATTTTATTTTGTGTGCTAGCATTGTATTCAAATCCACTTTCATTTTGAGAATACTAGATCTCCTTAACCGCTACTCCACTGACTGTGTTACTTGTGTCAAAATGTGGTGTCCCGATTACAAAATGTATTTTTCTTAACTCTTTGGCTGCCTGACCATCAGCATGAGATCAATCCTTTGTATGTCATATGCAAAACAATCTCTTCACTCCTTTATTAACATGCTGTGATTTTTGCTCTGAACCAAGAAGACTGAGGATAGTATCTCCTACACCCGACATATCATTAAGTTTTGTTTTGAATCACACACTCACCCCTGAAATTATTGATTTTCCTTGCTCCTGTGCCCGAACGTCCAACCGGGGCTACTTTAGACAATACTAACCCAGCCGTTGCATAGAGGGAGACATTCTTCCCATCCATTGTGCCACTGTCCCCATCTCTGTTATCCAGGGACATCACATCCAAATTATGGACCATGCACACAAAATCTGACATGCATAGACCAAAACCACATGGTCCGATAAAATCCAGGAACTGAACATGCATTTTTGGCCCGTGAAGATAGGCTTTTACATGCATAGGGCATCATCTGGACATGCCATTGCCACATAGACATGTGAAGATCGTGAAGGTGGGCACAGTGTGCCAGTGTGCCATGCCACGTGATAGACAAAATTGCTGTTATTTGAACTGACCCTTGGGAAAGTGGCAACAGGAAATAATTTCACAGGTAAAGTGTTCTGGAAAGTTGAACTAATTCAGTAATGGTTTTGGGGGGGTGGAAATAGCCCTCCTTTTAGCGTGCTCGTTTATATTAACACTGTTCTATAGGACCAAGTAGCACAGTAGATTGGCATGGAGTTTCCACCAAAGAAAAGTGATATCACATGGGTAAGTGAAACTGCACAGTTATGAGGAGAGAGAGAGACCAGTGTGCTATGTAAACAGGCTGCATTGAGCATGGCCACTTACGCATTGCGCAAACAAATGCCCCCTCCCCGCAAAAAGAAGTACATCACCAAAAAGAGGCAGAAAAAGAAGACAGATTTGCATTAAACTTATATGTGCAGGTATATATGTAGAAATGCAAAATTTGATGTTATCAATTTAAATTGAACAGAAATATAACACATCTTACCATAGTGGGGAAGTCAATGATCAGGTGACCATTGTGCCTTTTCAGTTTGCTGTGTAAGTATTTAGTGTTGAGGTAGGCCACCTCAAGGAGCACCCCACTCCCTCTTCTTATGGTTCCCAGACTGAACAGCCCCTCACATAGAAGACTCCTTCAATCAGAGGACTCACCTGTATAAAATAGGAGAGGAGGTGGTCTCCCTTAGCCATACTTGGCAGCAACCATCTGCCAGCACATATAGATTGCCGCAAAGGTTTTACAATGTGTTGCATTAACTAACGTTTGAAAGGGCACCCAACCATGATTCTATGTATCTGGAGAGGGATGGCGGGGAAAAAGAGGGATGCAGATTATTATGAGGCGTTTAAGTGTTCAGCCCAAGTTACACATTGCTATCTAGGGAAGAACCTTTTTAATTTTACATTTATGTTGTATATTGATTTCCTTTGAAAGTGTTGACAAGGGCTATTACTAGTACCTGTCTAGTTAATACTTAATGGCGGTTGTGCTCCTATGTCAAATGGGAACAATCTCACCTTGCACACAAATGAACACATTTCTGCACACATATTACTTGTGCAGGGGTTGTTGTTGTTGTTGTTTTAATCTATATGTTCAAACCCAGTTACCATCTAAGTCCATCTATGAAAAATGAAAGTCTGCAGGCAAAATCATTTCTCCATGTTTATGGCAGATTGCACTTCACTATTATTAACTGAGTTTTTTCTGGTGGTCTCTCAACATGTTAATACTGTTTTGTGAGGCTGTTTGCGGAACAGCTCGTGCTGATACTAACATATCTCTGTGGATTTGGAACAAACGAAAAAGCAAAATGTTGGGTCTAAGCCGAGATCACTCATTTGGTTTCAGTTGGGGGTTTTTTCTTCCCCAATCAAAAAGCACCTCTATTTTTTATAATGATTTTTGGCACCTCTCTCGTTGCAATGGGAGGGCAGGCTTTCATTTCTCACTTCCAATAGGCCAGAAGCCACCCAAGCAAGCCCCAAATGGACAAACTCCCAATGATGGATGTGTTCTGCCCCTGAAGTAGCCCATGTGATTGTGGCCATATCTAAGGACATGACTTCTGATTGGCTGGTGAAGAGCGCTTCCCAAGGATGTAAACAGACAGGCTACTGGTTCATATCAAGCTCAGTCAAACCAGTTCTCCCCTTAGCATGGCCCTTAGGGACTACACAGCTCATGTCTGATTTTATTCCCTCCCCCCTTTTAATTAAGAAGTATGTAGCCATTTTTGTTAGTAATGCCTGTGAGTGCTCCTGTAGGGAGAGCAAAAGCATGCCAAGATAAACGGAATGTGTTGTAGGTGTTAGGAAGACAAATTAATTCTGGATGAGCCAACCTCAACTTTCAAATTTCCTAACCTCCATCTGGTTAGCTATGCAGCTTTAATATTCTTTTAACAGATGCTTAATTTCCCTACCACCACCTCAAATGTATTTTACACATGTGATTGCAGGCTGCCTCCTGAATCATTCCTCAAAGGGCCTAACTAGTACATATGGGGCTGTGTACACACAGAGCACATTCAGAGCACATATAAAACACCATTTCCTCCAAATAATCCTGGGAACTAGTTTATTTAGGGTGCTGGGAATTCAAGCTCTGTGAGGGGTAAAATGCAGTTCCCAAGGTTCTTTGGGGGCGAATAATGTGCTTTATACATTCTTTAATCATATGGTGTGTATGCAGCAGGGTCCCAGACCCCAACGAGCTTAGACAGCTGCCCTTGCTGTTTGCAGGCACAAACCGTCCCTCCTTCTCTGTCTTCTTGTCATACCAGAGAAGCCCTGGGAGAGTAAGCAGCCCCACCTAACACTCCCCCTTGGCCTTCCCTTATGTTCTTAGGGTTCTCCGAGATTAGGTAGATAGAAGATAGATAGATAGATAGATAGATAGATAGATAGATAGATAGATGATAGATAGATAATTTATTAAGGTCAGAGACCACCATAAAGGTTCTCCGAGCTGTGTGATTGAGCAAGCAAGCAGCAAACTGTTTAGGAAATATCTGTTTGTGTTTTCAAATATACATTGAGAGCTCTGTGGTGGAAAAATTGTCCACAAGGTTGCACAAGGGACAAGAAATCAGGGCACCAAATATGATTCTGGAGAATCATAACTTTACTTAATTGAAAGAGGACCACCAGAAACTCATGGAGATTTAGGTAAAGGACTATTTTGGTACATGACTGCTCAGACATGACTTAAATAGAGATTGTTTTTATCTAAATTGAACCAATGGTAGTACTATGTAACCAGTTCCTTGGGGAAGGGAGTACATTCTTGTTATTTGTGTTTTGCTGTTTTATTTGAGGAAACATATATATATATATATATATATATATATATATATATATATGTGTGTGTGTGTGTGTGTATGTGTATATATATATGTGTGTGTGTGTGTGTGTGTGTACACATGTGCACACACACACATACATATACATATACATATACAGAGAGAGAGAGAGAGAGAGAGAGAGAAGGATTAACTATAATCCTTGGTGGATTACATATATCTTAACCAAAATAAATTATTACCAAATATCAACAATGTATAAAGCCAATGAAAATAGAATATTCACAACTGAGGGATGCATAGCCTCTCCTTTGACACTCCTCCCTATTTATCTGTATTATAATGGTGGAACACAAAGATTCTGCTTCATAAAATAGCCTATCAGTAGTTACTAACCTGAGTCATGGCAATGTTCTGTCTCCACTGTTAGAGGCAGCATTCTCCTGAGTATCAGTTGCTGGAAACTGTTGGAGGAGAAAGTGCTGTTGCACTCAGGTCCTTGTGGGATTCCCAGAGACACCTGGTTGGCCACAGTGAGAGCAAGATGCTGGGCAAGATCCAGCAGGCACTTTTTACGTGCTTTTGTTCATGACACCAAAAGCTCATATAGGTCAAGGTGCAATGGTAACCCCATATTCTGGCACAGCTTTCTGTTGAACTGGAGAACAGGTTCCTGCACATTCAACCATGTACTCAAATAGGGTTTGAGATGCTCCAGGACACATATGATGTGTGAAAATACCTTAAGCTCTCCGTTGCAAACCTCCACAGAATATCTGAGGAATAAGGGCCCTTGCCAAGCACTACAATATTTCATGTGCTCCTTCTTCATAAAATGATGACAGTATGAGTAGTTGGGTCTAGCAGAGTTATTCCTGCAGTTCACTTGGTGCAGAAACAGCTTTAAAATCGGAAGGTCTTTGACAGCTTAACTTTCCTCCCTCCTCGTCTCCTCCCACCTCCCTTATTATCAGCTGCCACACAAAGAATGAGAGAAGAATGTGATAATGTGTTCCATTATCCTTTCTGTCCAGCTTTTTAGTGGCTGGCAGTATTTGCTCCAGTCCTGCCTCCGAGCCGTATATTTCAATGTCAAGGGGGCTTATGCAATATTTAAGTTTGCATTACACTAAATTAATCTTAACATGAAAAATCTTTTGATTGCATAGGATGTTTTTGTCACTGACTGATTGACTAATTCACTTTATTCATATAGAAAGAGTAAGTCCTGACTTCTGTATATAAACAGCAAGGACTGGGAATTCCTGCCTGTCTCACACTAGTTGAAATCAAACTACTGATGCTTTGCAAAAATAATAATGATCATTATTTGTTCTATTTTTAAAACATCTTAGGGCTGCTTGGAGCATATTTGTAAAAACAATGCAGTTTCAGGGTACATCTGAAAAAATAATAATTGAGTAATCATAAAGAAGACCTTAGGAATGTCATAAGAACCCCACTGGATTAAACCAATGGGCCCATCTAGTCCAGTATCCTGTTCTCACCATGGCCAACTAGATGCCTATGGGATGCTCACAAGCAAGATCTGAGTGCAACTGCACTCTTCCTATTTGCGATTCCAAGCAAATGGTATTCATGGACATACTACCTTCTGACAGTGGATGTAAAACTTAGTCATCAAGGCTAGTAATAATCATAAACAACAATAATTTTAAAAGAGAAACATTACACCATCATATAAGTACTGCAGCAGACATCATGATTACCCCGAGCTTGAACAATCAATTTCTTCCAAAAGCCTGGGTGGAAAGATAGGGTTTCATTTGGGTGCCACTACCAAGAAGGTCCTATTCTGTATCACTGCACAAGGGGCTACATTTGCCAGAGGGGCAGTGAGACAGACCTCCCCTGCTGATCTCAGGGCAAGGGCTCGCGGAAAGATATTCCTTCAAAAATGTGACTGTGTCACCAGGGATACCAATATGAAAGGAGTAGTAATTTCCTGATCAGGAATAGAACAGGTAATCCTGAACAATGACAGAATTGTTGTTTGTTAGGAATGTGAGTGAACTGTATAAAATACCAGTACCAGTTACAGCAACAATCTGAATCTATTGTGTATTTCACATACAGGCCTATGTAAATAGACCTTTGATTTATTTGAAATTCTGATTATCTACTTTTATGTCCCCAAGGCATTTGGATAATGATTGGAACTGCAAATCTCAGAAGATCTTATTTTGATGTAAAACGGGCAATGGCAGAGAAGACAACCAAAGTTAAAATATTATTACCCGGGATTCAGTTTGCTACAGAGCGGTTTTTATTAAATGGGAGTGATTTCTTGCTGTTTCAAATGTTGCACTTATTTATTTTTTTACTGAAGCAACTTCTGCATCCAACAAAGCATGAAACAAACTAACACATAGATCATAATATGTAGCAATAACACAACCGCAAGTGATATGCAAGATTTGAGAAGCTGCAGTGGATGGCAGTATGCCCACACGCACCATCATACAGAAAACATGTTTGATTGTTCCAGGTATCAGTCTACATTTGAATCAGATTTTGTCCTTCAGTTAAATTTCTCCTGTGAAAATCTGTGACATATTTTGGAAGGTTGTTTACCTGTGAGAAAGTTGGACACTTCCTAAAGATACCGTAACTAAATTCTAAATAACATTTCCAAAGTTTGAGGATCCGGCTCCCATCTGTGTATGGATGCAATTGGATACCAGTTTGAATCTGGGCAATGGACGGAATTTTTCAAAACCACATTGATTTTAAACATTGATTTCCAAACTGCACTTTGTTTGTTTGTTTCTTTGTTTGTTTGTTATAATTCCAGAGAAACGGTGGGTGTGGTGCTGCTAGTATGTAATATTTGAACCAGCCCTCATTCTTTGGCTATATCTCTGATTGAAAATTGAAATGTTTAGATTTATTAGTCCCTTCAAAGCCAATGAGCTGCAATTATTAGTCATTGATCCTAGCAGTAGGCAGCTAGTTGCTGGAGGCTTTTTCAGTAGAAAGAATTAAATAAACAACCAAGCTAATACCTGTGGGTAAGGATATGCATACCAATCTGCATCAAAGGACATACAGTGATACCTCAGGTTACAAACACCTCGGGTTACAAACACTTTGGGTTACAGACTCTGCTAACCCAGAAGTCGTACCTCGGGAAGAACATGGGAAGGCAAACTAAGGCCCGGGGGCCAGATCCAGCCCAATCTCCTTCTAAATCCGGCCCACGGACAGTCTGGGAATCAGCGTGTTTTTGCATGAGTAGAATGTGTGTTTTTATTTAAAATGTATCTCTGGGTTATTTGTGGGGCATAAGAATTTGTTCATTATTATTATTTTCTTCAAAATATAGTCCGGCCCCCCACAAGGTCTGAGGGACAGTGGAGCGGCTCCCTACTGAAAAAGTTTGCTGACCCCTGGTTAAGAACTTTACCTCAGGATGAGAACAGAAATCACGTGCCGGCGGCACAGCAGCAGCGGGAGGCCCCATTAGCTAAAGTGGTACCTCAGGTTTAGAATGGTTTCAGGTTAAGAATGGACGTCCGGAACGAATTAAGTTCGTAACCAGAGGTACCACTGTATTGCATCAGTTCACTGAGGCTTAGGTGAGTAGTGAGATGTGCAGAGGATGTCCATCTCCCCAGATGCACATCTGAAGCCATTTCAGGTGTGTGTGTGTGTGTGTGTGTGTGTGTGTGTGTGTGTAAGTGTAAGGCTATATCCCTTTCTGAATCAAGGAAGTGCTGCTGTTTAACAATATGGTTGATTGTTCTGCACTTGGGAACGGAAAATACAAAATCCTACCTAGACATTTTTGACAGAAAAGAAATCAAAGTACTTTGCATAAATCAGGACTTTTACCTGAGACTAGTGAAATTTGATTTCCAAGCTTTCTGATTTCAAACATATATTTCATGATTTGGCTGTACTCCCGACTATAACATATTTAATTCCATTCCCATGTTGCTGTTTTTGTTTTGTTTTTGGCGTCCTTGAATATGACTTGCTTTGCACTGAATAATGAAATTTATTTTCCCCCACCCCCACCCATGTTCCTTGATGCCTCACCTTCCCAGGAAAGGGGGGGGGAGTATCCCACCTTATTACTAAATACTGGTCTCCTGTGTGGACTAATTTGCTTCACCAAAACAGTGACCATTGTCAAATGCTTTGCATCACCATGGAAACAGTTGCCTTGGGCATACAAAGATCCGAGTACGCTACAAGACTCAGAGTTTCAGAGGAGTTGGACCCCCTTGTTTAAATCACAGTGGAAAGGTTTTCAGGGTAGATCTCTTATAGTCTTTTGGGGGGCGCAGTCCGAGCATTGCAGCACATTTGTCTTGATATAAGAGAGAACAGAAAACAGCTTTACATCCCTCCTCTTCTCACTGCCTCTCATGCCATCACTCCAAGCACACAGAATCACGAATGCTTGTGCTGCTGCTGCTGCTGCTGCCGTCGCCACCTGACTCAATCAAGTGGAGTGCATTGGATACCCACAGGCTACAAGTGCTGGAGAGGGGGGGGAGGGAGGAAGAACTGACTTGTATTTTAATTAATAGTGTGATACAATATCTCAGCAGCAGCAGCAGCAGCTAGGCCATTGGCAAGCTGATTTGCTGCATTCCTAACTTGCAGTATACAGTTTTCAAACAATGTGTGAGCAATTCTGCCTCGAAATTTCTCGTGCAAATTTGTAGCGTTAACTTTTTAAAAAATTGTACGGTGGGGTCCTTCTCTCCCCCCCCCCTACACTCCCTTCCCCAAGAAAACAAGGAAAACAAGTGGTTAAATAAGCTTCCACAATGAATTAGTTGCTTATAAAGGGAGAGTCTGGGCTCTTGATAAAGGGGTACTCTCATTCTGACTCAAGAAAAATCACCATTTTATAGTTCAAATCGGGAAAAATAAATACAGTAAATGGACAAAAGTACAAAGATTCACAAAATGTTTAGGGGGTATGCATACCCCTGTGTAACCCCAGGGAAAAAAGCACTAGTTAAAACCCTAACACTTATGGAATTTTAATGAAGAATCAAATGATCAGGTAATCAGAAAGACCCCTGAGAGTCTCAGAATAAACCCCTATGAGTTAGAATGCTGATCTAGATGGACAAATAGTTTGACTTGCGGTAAGGCAGTTTCCTATTTTCAGGACCTCCAAATATCAGATACCAAATCCTTCCAACCACTTACTCTTAAGTACACTCTTGGAAATCAAGGCAATGTACTGAAGGAGTAAACTATGAATGACCATGCAGTGAACCTGAAATCGGTCCCTCTGATATCCATGGGTCTAAAGCGGGAATGGATAACTTGTATCCCTCCGGTAGTTGCTCCCATCACCCCTGACCATTGGTCAAGTTAGCGAAGCCTGATGAAAGTGGTAGGGCCGTAGAATCTTGAAGGCCACAGGTTAGCTATCCTGGATAGCTTTTCTGTTACATTGTGAGACGATATAGGAACATAGGAATCTGCCTTATACCAAATCATACCATCAGACCATCTTGCTCAGTGTCCCTACACTTCCTAGCAGCAGATCTCCAGGGTTTCAGGAAGGAATCTTTTCCAGCTCTACCTATAGATGCTGGGGATTGAACCTGGGACCTTCTACATGAAAAGCAGATGGTCTACCGCCAAGCTATGGCCCTTCCCTAGCATATGGGTCTAATTTTATCTTTTAGACTATTATGGTTGGCATATATAGCCTCCTCCCCCACCTTCCTCCGACTTTAAAAGTCACTGGGGAGAAAGACAGAAATCCAAGCAAAACTGTTTTGCTTTCCTAATTGAGTATCCTTAAGTCACATAGTCTTATAATATGCACACAATTTGTAAAAACAAAACAGCCCCTCACATAACAAATTAACAATGATTATTTATGCCCTCAGAAACCATGTTACCCAGCAGTGTTGTCAAAAGGTCAACCATTGCCTCAAACGGTGCAGAGCGCACAATGACCTAGAAGTACCATTGATAATGACCCTGTGGTTATGAGTCTTGAAGACTTAATCATTTGACATACAAGCAGCCCTAAGGCAGGCATAGCTGGCATTTTGGTTACCGAAACATGCACAGACAATATGCATTTTAAACCATTCTTGTTGTTTCTTTTGAAAGAAAGTGTGCCTGAGATAGCCAGTGGCCTACACAATGTCCTTTATTGTAACTGACTTCTCACTGCTGAAGCTCGTCGAGTTTAAAGAACAGGGCTGCCTACCATGCTAAGAATAGGGCTTCGTGTTTATTTAGGCTTTTGGTGCTCGCTCAAAGCACTTTCCATATATTATCTTAGCAATCTTCACAGTGACCCTATAAGTTGGGCCCAACTTGTCAGTCCCATGTTACAGATGATAAGGTTGGGACAGGCTGAGTGGCTGTAACTTGCCACAGGCCACCTACGGAGCTCATAGCTGAAGTGAAATTTGGGCGGCCACTTCTAATTTGCAACAGGAACGACAAAAAGAAGAGGAAATGCTTCATATGCTAGTTTTTAGGTATAGCTGCAGATTTAGAAATAGTTACTATTATTTAAATAAAAATACATATCCCCAGCGCTATTTTTCTAGAACAAGAGGTGTTGGAACTCACCACAAACACCTCCCTTGTTCTCTTATAGTGGCAACGGTGCCCACCTGGGAGTTGCCAGAACTGAATTGCGGCTGCACATCCCCTGTGATCTGAGTGACTGCTTAGTCTGCTGTCCAAATGCTGACTGTTGATGGACAACTTCAAGACTCCTGCTCTTCCTCCATAAGCTTTACCTGACAATGGAGGCCCCTCCTTTTTCAAGGAGGACACGAGACCACCTGAGGTGATATGTGAACCAAAGACTTCCGGCTCATTGCATATGGCCTGCACTACCAAACCGCAACACTCCGTTTCTTAGCTGTATGCAGTACTACAGATTGCTCCATGAGGAAACTTATGTGAAAAATGCCACACACATGTAATGCAATATCAATGGAGATTTCTGGGGCTTTGGGGAGGGTGGGGGCTAACTCATATCAAAAGCTTGTGGGGAATGGGTTGCTAGTGCAAGTTTTTGCATTATGCCAGTTATTAGTGCAGATATATCTGAGTTATCCCTTAGTTTATTTAGAAATCCTCTTAGAGGTTGAGTGATACACCTGCTGCCATGGTCCTGTGCTGCCAGCCACAGCAGAGCTCAGTGGAAGGAGAAGCCTACCAACTAGCCACGTCTCAGGGGGAGTACTTGCCCTGGAGTCAGAGTACATAAACAAGGTCCGGTCCAGTCCTAAGGTCAGGAGTATCTCAGTTCACATAGACAGACAATCCGGGGGGTCAAGAACACCAAGGGTCCAAGGACATGAGAAACAAGAAGCAGAACGGTCCAGTCAGGAATGACAAATGTTGTTTCCAGCAACTGACTGAGGTTGGAAATCCTGCTCCAGAAAGCTGGAGCCAGCTGGTTCTCATCAGTGGCAAGAAGGCCGATCAGCAGTAGGTGGAGTCACTTCGCCTTCTGATCCTTCAGGCTGCTGCTCAGCAGGTGAAGCAGACTCCTGGCCCATGACACCTGCTTACAAACATCTCCACAATAAGCTGCCTCCAAAACAGGCACTGCAGCAATTGCACATGAATGGTGTGTCTAGTTTTTACTGCCTAAATCTGTACACCAGTAAAATCTGGACGCATTGCAAAAGGTATGGTTTTGGATTCAGGGTGAAATAAATGTGATCAGTTTACCTTGCCTCCAACTGATCCCAGTGTAAGTCACACTCATATTTCAACATACTACTTTGGTCTTGAGAATTGACATTAGAAACCCCATTTGCCCTTTGCACCTGGTGGTCTATTTGGAAGCAACGGGGCCATGCTCTTCGCATGGTGTGTGCATATTGTTTGGGTTACATCACCTTCTTAGATTGTATATATCTGGCTGTGCTCCTATCCCTTAAAAAAAAAATCTGGTATGTGTTAGACGATTGTAATTACTGCAAAGCTTGATGGTGAGCATGCAATTTTCATCAACAGCTACTTGGCTTGTAGTTCTTAAGCACTGACAACTTTGTACAGTATACTGTCAGAATGTAATGCAATAAGCCATTATCATATTTTGATGGAACTATGACAGCTAAGTTGGGCTCTTACATTTCACGATTTTTTTTTAAAAAAAATAGGTTTTGCTGATTTATCCTTAATACATCACACTACACTACACACACACACACAAACAAACAAACAAACAACTGTGCTTTTAAGAAAAATGATTGCTTCTGCTATGGATTTCACGCAGCTAGGAAAACAAACCTGTCTACTTGCCATATGTTCCATTTTAATAAACTATACATTCATTTTGTTCAGCAACTTCAGCCTCTGGCTATCTATTGCCCTGTATATTAGTTTTAAATACACATTGCTTGCAATAACACATATCTGCCTCAAGTTAAGAAACGGTTAGATTTGCTTTATATTTGTGGTCCCATTGAAAACATTTATTCAATCCAAGGGAAAAATAAATGTGCTCCCTCAGCTCTGTCAAGTATAAACTGTTATTGATCCTCTAAATGAAATTTGTCCATGCTGATCGATCAAACACATTATCCCTCACCCACCCAGCCTGCAGTCCATTACCAGCAATTGGAAACTCTCAAGCATCAATAGTTGTTTGATGGCATGGGCCTATAAATTGAGCCTATAAGCTTCCAATATCTGAGTTACTCTGCTTTGTTCTTCCCATGCCAAACAGTTCAACCTCTGAATATTTTCCCTTCTGAGAAGAAGGCTAAACAAAATTCAATTCAATAGAAACATGGATGATATTTTTGTGTCATATAAAACTCACCATGGGTCTGGAAAGAAGTTGTTGAGAGAGACCAAGGCACTGTTCACATAAAAAGTGTTGCAGACAATCCACTCTTTTGTGATATTTATCTTTATCTCAGTCAACCTCCTAGAAAAGGGCCAAATGTTCTCCACCATTTTTGTAGTAGACACCATTTTCCTCTCACAATGCCCCAGAACAACTCTGTGTCTGAAGCATTGTGGAGGATACAAAATGGTGGCCAAGCTGCCAACGTGGTTGCTGCTACTGCCACTTGCAATAGCATTTTAAAAAAATAGGGAGAAAAATATTGTGCTACTAATGGTGAGGAATATTTGAGAAACTGTTGGAGAAATGCAGTGAAAGGGCCCCCCAATTTCTCTGCCTGCAAACAGAGTTGAGGATCTTAAGGGACCATTTGTGTAAAACTCTAGTTAAGAATTGATAGACTTTAGGACTCTTCAGCTCTGATGTGGCACTAAAATGAAATACTCCATATAGATTCAGTGAGTGGAAAAGTGTAGGCCAGATTGCTTAGCATCACTCCCCAATCAGATGCTGAGACACGCTTTTATATCTTTGAGATTGCAGTCCGTTACAACTGTGCCATTTTATCAGGGGACTGAGTAATATTAGTTATGAAAAACGGCTATGGGTTTGTGTTGAAATGTAAGAGCATCACCCCCATCTACCATTTTGTAAATGAGGTCAGGAAGCTATGTTCAGGAAACCTCAGCTGACTGTGGGCAAACCTACTGGTATGTTCATTTGTTGTTGCTCTTAATTAAAATTAAGGGAATCAAAAATAGATTAGAAGGGTTGTTGCCAGATTTGCTCATCAGGCTGCAAGGGTAAGGTAAAGTTACCGAAATCAATATACTATTGATTGTGCATGTGAACATGTTGTCTGATACCTTTTATTTTCCTTGAGTACACTAAAATATATGATGTTTGTGGTCTGTATTATCTTTGATGCCGCTATCTAACCTTGACATTCTAATGGAGCTAAGAGCTGTTGGTCCTTCCATGTAGATTTCAGCTTGCCAAATGAATGCCAGGTTCATTCTTTTAAAATTATTGATTAATTAATTGCCCTGTGCTGACCATGCTGCTATTTGTCACAGGGAAGAAACTTAAAGTTAGAATATTTGTGCCTGTATGTAATAAAATCATGTGGGAAGATCCAGTTGCAGATCTCTTGGCATAACATGCCCCTTGGGAACTCCCACAAATCCTTGGAGCAGAGCCTCTGCCTGTAGAACAAAGTGAATGCAATCATGGAGTTCGACTATTGTTGTTTTATTTAAGAACTTCATTTCAGGTAGATGGATAAAGCAAAACAAAACAAGGGACTCTTGTCTCAACAGCTAGCTATCATGAAGAACTTATCCTCTTTTGCTGTCAATAGCTCATATGTTGGTCTTCCGTCTTGCTGATAGGTAATAATTTTCAAAGCAAGCTTAGGGAGCCGTGACTCTTGATTAAAACTAATAAGGGAGGGAGACACGGGTTTTTAAAAATCTCTCAAGAAATTATTACTGACAACTCTCCCTTGAATTCCTATACAGAAGAGCAGTGAGAATTTAAATACTCAGACTGGAGAAACTAATTAATCCAGTCTCCCTCCCCAACCTTCATACAGGAAGCAGGACTATCTACATCATTCAAGATTGCCACTTGCTACTAATGCTGTATATTAGCAGAAATCTGCATGATACGTTTACAACGCACTCATTAAAATCACAGTCTCAACCCCACATATAGGGTACACTCCAGCCAAGTTTAAGTACTTTTTAAGGCTTACAATCTTATCAGCAGTGTCTGGTCCATTAGGAAAAATCCAGCACTGCTCCACCAAGCCCAGACCTCACTTCATACTTACAGTTTAGTCCAGGGAATTGTGTGGTCAGTCACCTTCCTTCTCCTCAATCTCATTGTTGCCCTTGTAGAACTCAACAGGAAGCAGAATGGAAACAAAAGTAGAATTACTTTGCTCTGCCTGTCATTGACTCTGGCTCCCCCTACTGTTGGCCTCCCTGCCTTCCACCCTACCAGTCCTAATCTGCAGAATCCTACGCACACTGACTTGAGAGCAAACCTCTTTGAACACAGTAGGACTTCCTTTCAGAGGAACATGCATAGGGTTGCACTGCCCGTTCATTACAGTGTAACTATTTCTGTGCATGCTCAATTTTTGTTTCCCTTGAAATCAATGGGGCTTAAAATTTTGGTTGGAATAGAAGCAGGTTTGATAGTTTCACTGAAATGTACATCTGTCTGGAAAAGGGCAATACCCAAAAGCATACTTTCACATATCGCTAAGGACCAGACTAGATGTGGCATAGCAGATGCATACAGTATCTCTATAATATAATATAATATAATATAATATAATATAATATAATATAATATAATATAATATAATATAATATAATAATACAATGCAAGACATGATATGATATGATATGATATGATATGATATGATATGATATTATATTAATAAACTTTTTAAGCCTCAGAGATATGATCAGAGCAACACCACAGAGGAAATAGAAGAGGCTGGCACCCTTTCCCCCCTTGGGTTATTCTTAACAAAATCATACACTAAACTACTAAACATACACTAAACTAGTGGGAAGAAAAAACTTATGGAGAAACGTGACCTTGTATATTTACCCCTGAAGACAGAAAAATAGTGGGGGTGGGGGTGGTTTTGATTGGAGAAATTGTCCCAAAAGCAAAAGTTTACACATCCTTTCCCCCGTGCCACTGCTCTTCAGAATCCCTCACAACTTCAGTCAAAGTTAATGTGCTTCATGACTAGTTTGGCCCTGGATAGGCCTTCAGCCCAGTGGTCCTCTGGATGTTGTTGGACTCCAACTCCCATCAGCCCCAGCCAGCATGGCCAATGCTTAGGGGTGATGGGAATTATAGTCCAGTGACATCTGGAGAGCCATCTCTGCTCTAGAACAAACATGGCAGTAAGCCTTCTTGCCCTCAAGATCTACATAAATAGATACTGCTTCATTAGTAGTGGTTGATGTGGATAGTTCACCCCAGAAAACAGAATCCAGAAAAATCACCCGTAGCCCCATGGCCATCCCACAGGGATACTTGTTTTAATATGATGTCAATCCATGCCAAAAAAACATCCAGATGGAGTTGACATGTTGAAGTATGCTTATTATAGGAATTAACAGTCATTTAGGTTGCCAATATTTTTTTATCACGTGAAATAAAGTAAACTGTTATAAGGCAGATCTAACTGTTGAAATTCAGAAATAATTAATTACAAGCTACAGTTAGATCTGATTGTGACATCCTAATTAATTAATAGCAAAGTCATGAAGCATCTTCAAGAGGCTCGCCTGAGAGGTTTAACGCTGATGGAACAGCTCCAGTTCTGAGACTAATCAACAAATCTGAAAAAAAAGGTTATATAGCTCAAAATCTGAGGTCACCCAACCAGCTCAGTCAACTAGCACCGGTATAAAGAGTATTGATAGTATATTTAAGGCAAGAGCGGTGTGTCCTGTTTCACTGCTTGAAATGAAACAGGAAGTGCAACTCTGCGACTTCCACCACCTGCAGCACTTCCCCCTGCTGCTTCCACCACTGGTGGAGAAGCGGTGCTGGTGTCGGTGCTGATTTCGGGTGAAATCTGGCTGATTTCGGGTGAAATCTGGCTGATTTCGGGTGGGATCTCTTACACTCCACAATATCTCACCTAAAATTGGCCGAAATCGTCACCTATTCTGCTGGTGCTTCTCCCGTAGTGGCGGAGTAGGCAGAGGGAGCTGCTTCTACCTCCTGAGGTGGTGACCTCTGCTCCCCAATGGCTGCACCAGCCCTCTCTAATTTTCCAATTGGAGCAATTTGGCCAAATTGAGCTCCGCGTGCCGCTCCTAAGGGGGCCCCCGCACCAGGGCAATTTGGATGGATTTTATTTACAGTAGTACTTTGGGTTACAGATGCTTCAGGTTACAGATGCTTCAGGTTACAGACTCCGCTAACCCAGAAATAGTACCTCGGGTTAAGAACTTTGCTTCAGGATGAGAACAGAAATTGAGCGGTGGTGGCGCAGCGGCAGCGGGATGCCCCATTAGCTAAAGTGGTACCTCAGGTTAAGAACAGTTTCAGGTTAAGAACAGACCTCCAGAACAAATTAAGTTCTTAACCTGAGGTACCACTATATATCTATAAGATTTTGCAGACTTTGGCTGTGAACTGGGGACCTACACACACACAAAAAAATTCAAGTTGTGCCCCACTGCTTCGAATTGGGTCCCACTGGCTAGCCCTGAGTTTCATAGTTGCTGGGCCTGAGTTGCCCTGCCTTTGCATGAAGTCTTGGGTTTGCAATTTTGGGAGAGGGGACACTGCGGCACTGGGGAGCGGGCAGGCTGGTGAGGCCCCCTAGATTTAGAGGCCCTAGGCTTCAGCCTACTTAAAGGTAAAGGTAAAGGGACCCCTGACCATTAGGTCCAGTCGCGGACGACTAGGGTTGCGGTGCTCATCTCACTTTATTGGTCGAGGGAGCCAGCATACAGCTTCTGGGTCATGTGGCCAGCATGACTAAGCCACTTTCTGGTGAACCAGAGCAGCGCACAGAAACGCCATTTACCTTCCCGTCAGAGCAGTACCTACCGGTATTTATCTACTTGCATTTTGATGTGCTTTCGAACTGCTAGGTTGGTAGGAGCAGGGACCGAGCAATGGGAGCTCACCCCGTCGCGGGGATTCGAACCGCCGACCTTCTGATCGGCAAGCCCTAGGCTCTGTGGTTTAACCCACAGTGCCACCCACATCCCTCAGCCTACTTAGCCTATACATAAATCTGGCACTGCTACCCGCCTCAACATGAGGTTGGTTTATATACTGGGTTTAAATGTGATAATTCTTTGAAGTAACAAGGAGTATGGAGCCACATATCCCTCCATCTCCCATTAAGTTTATCACGAGTAATATCACCTTCTCTGCCTTTCATTGAGTGGGACAAAGTCTGATCCATTCAATGTACATTCTTTGGCCTATTAAACTGGCACCCTTTTCCTCACATGCTTTCTTTTGTTCCAGATTGCTGGCTAATAGCTGCTTTAAAAGAAGAAGTACTTGAGAGAAGCATGCTTGCCCGGTGCTGACATTAATGCTTTTGCACTTCTGCATCTCAACAGTCTTCCGGCACTCTTGTGCAGCAGAAAACCAGCAGCCCACCAAATGCCAAACAATGCCTGCTTACACACAAGACTTCTAGGGGCTTTTATTCTCTCCCTCCCTCCCTCTCGCTTTGGGCTTCTGGATAAACAGACTTAATGAGAACAATATATTTTTGAAGACAAAAAAAGGGGATATATGGAATTGGTTTTTACAGTGTGAACATTCTCTTCCAATAAAATAGAAATTTGATGGTATCACATCGGGGCCGTCTGATAGTTTGGTAATCAAATGACTAGATTATGAAATCCTGATATTATTAATTATTGTTTTTCTATTCAATGGCAAACAAGATTTTTTTTTAATCCTCTTGAAAATTTTAAGTTGTTTTTGAAAGAAATTTTGGTTAAGGTGGTAATTTGTCAGAAACTGCCAAAGAAAATTAGGGAATTGAAATTCAGAAGGGGGGCGGGGGAAGTCACTTACTGATGTAAAGAAAAAGTTATGTTATTGTAAGAAGAATCTCTTTTTATTTTCTCTTTTTTATGTCTTTTTGTGTTTTGTGTTTTCTTTCAAAATGAATAAAAATTATTTTTTAAAAAATCCTCTTGTTGTATATTTGTACAAAGTTACACAAACATATATAGATTTAAAAATTAGTTGGTTGGTTGGTTGTTGTTGTTTTGCTTTCTTGAATAAAAAAGAAACACCCATTTAAATTACAATTCAGGTTTTGATGAGATCACCTCAAGAAAGGCATAGGGAAGTCAAGTGAGTGGTGGCAGCTACTGAAGATTCTAAAAGTGCCACACTGTCAGGTAATCATGATCATATTATTTACACTTCCCAGGCAATATAATTTGTAAACTCAAGGTGTGTGTGTTTTTTAAGAATAACATTACAACTTCATTTTCCTAAAAATTAATGCTTGTTCCACAAAAGGTTTACAAAGTTCAGTTATTGCAAAAGTTTTTCAGTGTTAATTTTAACATTTATGCATTTTTTTTTAAAATCACCACTTAACAATAACATCTTATTTCCTTTAGAGGAGAAATTGTGAATTGCAGAATTTTAAATACCCGTCATCATCCTTGGCTTCACTCAATTTTGTTTATAACGCTCTTCCATTTTCTTCTAGTCATGAGGGTGGGGGCTTGGGAGGGCCCTCACAAGTGGAGTAGCCTAGGGCCTCTCTTCATCTAAATCCGGCACTGCTCACAGTACTTGTTGTGAGAATAAATCGGGAAGGACAGAAGAATCCCATGAACTTCTTGGAGGAAAGGCAAGATACAAATAAAATGAAATAAATGCAGAACATTTCAGAAGTGAGGAGCTTTGTCCCACATATTAGATTCTGGGAGGAGTATGTTTTATATTATTGCTCCTGGCTTTGAATTCCCTGAAGTCAAGTTTTATTGATTTTGATGGAGTTTAAAGTTCCTTCCCTACACTCCTGTTCTGTCATTAATGGGCAGAAGTGAGCCCATGTAGAACATAAGTAGAGATTGTATTCCTTTATATAGCGCTTACATGCCAATGGCTTCTCAGAGGTTTACAAGTATATAGAGATAGATAGCAATAGTGGTAATGAAATTATGAAAATGCACTCTATGTGTATGAAAGGTGACTTTCTTTCAAGTAACCACAGGTGTCCCACAATAGGGAGAGGGCAGCTAGGGGGTAACTATTTGCCTGCCCATCAACCCATATTGATGATGGGTGGCATCTGTGAATCTCGTTCTCCTGTTACCAAAGCCTGCTGGGAGGTTTTTGACATTAGGACCTTCACCCATAGTTATGGTTTTTCTCACTGTGAGCAGCTAAATAAATAAACTATAAGCAGATTGAACATGCATTCACTATAAGCACAGATCTCACATTACTATTTGGGGACTACCAATATTCAGAGCTGTAGCAGCATTGAGAAGCAGCTTGCTCAACCACCCCATAAACTTTTATTGCTTTCAAAGTTCAAGTAACAACATTTCAATTTTTCTAAGAAAAACCTGTCTCTCCCCACCAGATATAATACCATCTGAATATTCCGCATATAATCTCAGTTCATTGCTCAATGTCTATTTAAACCCTTTATGAAACCGTAATTATATAAACAGAGAACCTCCCACACTCTTGACTAGCGGAAAAATACACATTAACTCCTGGCATGCGGTGGGTGGATGCTATTAAAAAAAAGAAAGGAAAGGAAAGGAAAAGAGGAAGCTTCAAATCAGGATCATGTCACATTTAACACACAGTTCCCACCTGCAAAGGGAAGATAGACAGCAAGTGCTCCTCTTTTTATTAACATGGAATATGTTAATGCTGCGCAGGCCGATGGATTGACAGTTTGGATTGGTAGCTTGCACTACAGTGATGCAAAGCAAAGGGGTGTGTGTGTGTGTGTGTGTGTGAAGTTAAATGCTGAACACATACAAGTTCATGACAGAACAAGTTTGCTTGTTCCCTCTTTCATAAACCCCACTCGCTCTCTAGCTCACACCTCAATCACTCCATTCATCTGGTACATTCTCTCAGTCACCCATGTTTCATTCTTTCTCTTTCTTTCTTTCTCTCTCTCTCTCTCACTCTCTCTTTCTCTCTCCTTCCATGTGTATACACACATGCACACCACACAAAAAGGACAGTGGCCAGGGTGGTGTGTGTGTG